>NC_081395.1:6184577-6243019 GCF_030684315.1 Stegostoma tigrinum | reverse complement strand
TACAACATTTAAAAGGCATCTGGATGGGGACATGGATAGGAAGGGTTTACAGGGATAGCGGCTAAATGCTGGCTAATGGGACCAGTTCAGTTTGGGAAACTTGGTCAGCATGGACAAGTTAGGCCACAGGGCCTGACTCAGTGCTGTATGACTTGGCTGTATAACGAGTCCCATTTGCCAGCATTCGGCCCCTATCCCTCTACTTCTGTACCTACCCAAACGTCTTTTAAATGCCTAAATTTGTACCCACCTCTACCGCTTCCTCGGACAGCTCATTCCGCGTACACCCCACCGTCTGCATGAAAAGTCTTTCCCCTTGTGTCCGTTTAAAATCCTTTCCCCTCCCTCCAGCGAGAGAGCTTGGGGAAATGAATAGTGATATCTTGAGAGTGTCCATGTTACAGAGGGAGAGGTTCTGCACTCGAATAAGCAAATGTGATTTGACCAGGCCCAGAATGCGGTTACCTAAATATTGCAAATATTTTCCAGCCATGTCGATGGAAGCTTCTGGAAGACAGGACCGTGGCTCCTTGAGATCTGAACAGCATGTAAGAGGTACAGTTTCCAATTCACAGCTTGTAGCCCTCCCTGCACCCCACAAACAAACAGCGTCTGGTCCTTGTGGCTTATATTTAGATGCGTTAAAAGCAATTTGGGAACAGCTGGCAGAGACTTTGCTTTTTAAAAACAAAACACTCCAAAAGGGGAATAGGAGAAAGGAAAAATCCAGGGCACAAAATAGTCAGGCGATAATGGAATCCTTCCTCGAAGATCTTAACAAAGGCATTAAGGACCTTAACATATAATAAACAAACAGAACAGATCTCAAAAGTGCAGGTCGCATTTGATCAATCTTATTAAGGATGGCTGGTTAAGGCTAACATGCTAGATGTAACATATTTAGATCCTCAAAAGCCCTGGTCTGGATGCCGAATCTCTATTCATTATCAGAGGTAATTTGGGAAGAAGGGGAGGATATAATTAAACTGGAGAGGGTTCGGAATAGATTGACCAGGGTGTTTCTAGGTATGGAACGTCTGAGTTCCGAGGAGAGGCTGGATAGGCTAGCACTCTCTTTCACTGGAGCATAGCAGGTTGACAGGCGACCTTACACAAGTTTATAAAATCATGAGGGGTATAGATAGAGTTAATAATAGTTGTCTTTTTCCTAGGATGGGGGATTTCAAGACCAGGGTTCACGTTTTTAAGGTCAGAGGAGAGTAATTCAAAAAAGACTTGCGAGGCGATCATTTTTTACACAGAGGGTGGTTCGTGTGTGGAATAACCTTCCTGAGGATGTGGGTACAGTTACAACGTTTAAGAGACATTTGGATAAGTTCATGAATAGGAGAGGTTTGGAGCGATATGGGCCAGAAGCAGGCAGCTGGGACTAGTTTAGTTTGGGATTATGGTCGGCACGGACTGGTTGGACCGAAGGGTCTGTTTCCATGCTGTATGGCTCTGAGAATTAGCAGAGACACTGTGTAAAGCAAACCAAAAGCAAAATTAGCCCCAGAGGAACAGCCGACAGAGAAGATAAGTCCTGGATTTCTACAGCAAGATGGAATATGCTAACAGTTTGGATTTGGGATTTGACAGTCGCATTCCGATCTGTCCAACATGACATGAAATTGGGGGATCGAGTAAATAGACGGTGGGGGGCAATGGGAAGACATGGAAAATAGCTGGAGGACTGCAGCTGAATCTCAAGATGAATAAATGATTTGTTGGGATGGATAAGGAGGTCGGACACTGTTTGGAAAATGAGTGTAAATGGAGGAGAGGGACAGAGGTCAGGGGTCACGCATTGACAAGACCCCAAAATAGAAACGAAACTGAGATTCATTTGTAGAAAAGCAGAGAAGTGATTTTTTGTTTTAAGTTGTATCAGACCTTTGGTTAAAGCTACACTTTGGGAGTTTTTACTCTCTAAATTAATTCAGGGGATGCGTCCATCACTGTCTGGGCACAGCATTTATTGCCTCTTGGAAAGGTGGTGCTGAGCTGCCTTGTGCTCAGCAGCTTAAGTTTTGGTCTCCATATTATTAATGTTCTTGGGGGTGCAAAAAGAGAGGGATCCCAGAGCTGAGCGTTTGCACCCATCAGAAAAGACTGAACAGGTTGCAGTTCCATTCTGTACAAGGGAGGATGCCATGGGGACAATCTGATCAAGGTCTTTAAAGTGAGGGCTTTTAATGGCAGACAGAGAGAAGATTGTAAGGGGAGATCAGACCTTGGGGCTCATCGACAGAAGACAGTAACTGCCGAATCCAATCGGGAATTCCAGAGAAATGTCTTTACTCAGAGAATGGGAAGGAAGTGGAGCTCGCTCCCCACACGGGGTGGTGTGTGTGAATAATCTGGATGCATTCGAAGGGGAAGCTGGGTGGAAGGTGGAGGGAGAAAGTTGGGGCGGCGCGGTGGCTCAGCGGTTAGCACTGCAGCCTCAGGGACCCGGGTTCGATCCCAGCCTTGGGTGACTGTGTGGAGTTTGCACATTCTCCCCGTGTCTGCGTGGGTTTCCTCCGGGTGCTCCAGTTTCCTCCCGCAGTCCAAAGATGTGTAGGTCGGGGTGGATTGGCCGTGGGAAATGCAGGGTTACAGGGCTAGGGTAGGGGGTTGGGTCTGGGTAGGATGCTGTTCAGAGGGTCAGTGTGAATTTGATGGGTCAAATGGCCTGCGTCCTCCCCACCCCCTGTAGAGATTCTATGAAAGGGAAGAGATGAGCAGCAGACTCAAGGAGCAAGGTAGTCTGCACGTGTTTTACATTCCAAATGTTAGGCTGCAGGGGTGTAATTTGATGTAGAGCTGATGAACACAGCAGGCCAAGCAGCATCAGAGGAGCAGGAGGGCTGATGTTTCGGTCCTGCTCCTCTGATGCTGCTCGGCCTGCTGTGTCCATCCAGCTCTGCCCCTTGTTATCTCAGATTCTCCAGCACCTGCAGTTCCTGCTATTTCTGGTGTAATTTGAGCTCTCTGCCAACATCATCACCAAGGCGCAGGATATGGTTACCTTCGCCTGTGTTTTTCAGGAGTATTGGACCCCTTTGGAAGAATGGAGACCGGCTCAATAAAATCAGAACAGTCTGTAAGAGGTATGGGTTCCAGTTAATTGATGAATGAAATGCATCAGGCTCCGTTAATAGCAGTTTCCGAACCTGTGATCTATGCCACTCAGAGGGACAGGGACAGCAGATGTATGGGAACACCGCCCCCTGCAAAGTTTATAAAATTGAAACGTTTGCGGCTGAACCGATATCGGAATGGTATTTAACGCGGCAGAGGATGGACGCAAAAAAATGGTTTTAAAAAAAAATCACTAAAGCTATCAGCGCAGGACGGTAAGAAATTGCCAGAACACCTGGGCTCAGTGGCAGGCACGCAGGATTGAGAAAATGGTGTTAAACTTCAGGCTGCAACACTCTCGGGGTTACAGTGAGCTGTGGTATCTCCCACGTCCCCAGAAACAAAAAGGATGCAGGGTCACTGGAGAAAGTGCAAAAACAAGAGGAAAATAGATACACTTCTTCCTTTTCCCCTCGTGTGTCAAAGTGGGACCGAAGCAGGATAGTCCCTGATGAATCCGTTCGGGATTTCAGTGCAGTATTCTCCCCAAGTGGATGAAGGCACAGTGTAGGACACGCTCATGCGATACAATGAAGGGTAACGGTGGCTCAGTGGTTAGCACTGCAGCCTCACAGCGCCAGTGACCCGCATTCGAATCCAGCCTCGGGCGACTGTGTGGAGTTTGCACATTCTCCCCGTGTCTGCGTGGATTACCTCCAGGTGCTCTGGTTTTCTCCCACAGCCCAAAGATGTGCAGGCTAGGTGGAACTGGCCATGCTAAATTGCCCATAGTGTTCAGGGGTGTGTGGGTTACAGGGTGGGATGCTTCAAGGGGCAGTGTGGACTTAGAACATAGAACAGTACAGCACAGAACAGGCCCTTCAGCCCACAATGTTGTGCCGACCATTGATCCTCATGTATGCACCCTCAAATTTCTGTGACCATATACATGTCCAGCAGTCTCTTAAATGACCCCAATGACCTTGCTTCCACAACTGCTGCTGGCAACGCATTCCATGCTCTCACAACTCTCTGCGTAAAGAACCTGCCTCTGACATCCCCTCTATACTTTCCACCAACCGGCTTGAAACTATGACCCCTCGTGCTAGCCATTTCTGCCCTGGGAAATAGTCTCTGGCTATCAACTCTATCTATGTCTCTCATTACCTTGTATACCTCAATTAGGTCCCCTCTCCTCCTCCTTTTCTCCAATGAAAAGAGACCGAGCTCAGTCAACCTCTCTTCATAAGATAAGCCCTCCAGTCCAGGCAGCATCCTGGTAAACCTCCTCTGAACCCTCTCCAAAGCATCCACATCTTTCCTATAATAGGGCGCCCAGAACTGGACGCAGTATTCCAAGTGCGGTCTAACCAAAGTTTTATAGAGCTGCAACAAGATCTCACGACTCTTAAACTCAATCCCCCTGTTAATGAAAGCCAAAACACTTGTTGGGCCGAAGGGCCTGTTTCCACACTGTAGGGAATCTAATCTAATGTAATCTAATCTTAAACACAGGAGGAAGGGACAGAAAGATGGGGGTGGGGCAGGCGAAGGGGAGGCTCATATGGAGCAGAGTTTGTGACAAAATGCTAAGTATCAGACACTCGTGGAGCAATCAAGCCCCATATCATGTGAGCATAGAGTCATTCGCTACAGAAACAGACCCTTTGGCCCAACCAGTCCATGTTGCCCATGTTTCCCGAACTAAACTAGTCTCACCTGCCTGCTCCTGGCCCGTGCCGCTCCAAACCTTTCCATGAACCTATCCAAATGTCTTTTAAACATTATAACTGTATCCTCATCCACAACTTCCTCTGGAACTTCATTCCACAAACGAAGCACATTCTGTGTCTTTTAAAAAGAAAATGTTGACCCAGCATTTAAATGGTCACTGGATAAACATGTGGATGATAATGGAATAGTGTAGGTTAGATGGACTTCAGATTGGTTTCACAGGTCGGCCCAGCATTGAGGGCTCAAGGACCTGTACTGTGCTGTAATGTTTCTATGTTCATGTCCTTTTAAAATCTTTCTTCTCTCGCCCTAAAAAAAAATCCCTAGGTTCAAACACTCCTACCCTTAGGAAGGAGTCCCTTGTTATTTGTCTTATCTATGCTCTCATGATTTAATAAGCCTCTGCAATAATAAGAAAGATCTAACCATCTGAATTTTTTTTTCAGACGTGCAAACGGATAGTTTTGGAAAGCTCGATCGTAGCTCCTTGAAATCTGATCAGTCTGTAAAAGGTACAATCCCTAATGCGCTAAATGTTGCCGCCCCAAGCAGTGCCTGGCCCACATGGGTTACATTTGAACATAACTGAAGGAAATTTGTTTGTAAAACACTCATTAGAAAACGAAATGCGAGAAAGTGGAGAAGCCATCAAAGTGTCTTGTAGTTTTGAAAATGTGTCTGAAACAAGCAGGGCATCAGTGACCAGGCAGCATCAGCGGCAGGAAAGGTAATAGAATCCTTACTCAAAGATTGTAGGAGAGGAATTTAGGAACCCAAATGTAACAGTCAAAACAGATTCCAAAAGAGAAGATGACATTTGTACCGACCTTACAGAATTCTTTCAGGAGATAAGTAAGTCGGTAAGAGGGGGGCAGTAGACAGAGTCATAGAGCTATACAGCTCTGAAAACAAATCCTTTGGTCCAACTCATCCGTGCCAGCCAGATATCCTCGATTAATCTAGTCCCATTTGGCCCATATCCTCCTGAACCCTTCCTATCCATGCCCCATCCAGACGCCTTTTAAATGTTGTCATTGTTCCAGCCTCCACCACTTCCTCTGGCAGCTCCTTCCACACACGCACCACCCTCTGTGTGAAAAAACTCTTTGGTCCTTTTTAAACCTGTGCCCCTCTAGTTTTGGACTCCCCCCACCCTGGGGGGAAAAGACCTTCGCGATTCACCCTATCCAGGCCCCTCATGATTTTATCAACCTCTATAAGATTACCTGTCAGCCTCCGACGCTCCAGGGAAAATAGCCACAGCCTCTCCCTATAGATCAAGCCCTCCAACCCTGGCAACATCCTCGTAAATCTTCTGATTTTCAAGATTGAATCAGCTTTATTGCCACACGTACTCACATGAGTACAGTGAAATGTTTATGGTTCTCCACTTACAGCGCCATCTTCCCTACGTAGGTACCTAGGCACAGATTCTTATGTACAAATTCTTTGGAACAAGGATTACAAAAATATAAAGTCCAGCAGTGACAGAAACTCAAAAGTACAAAATCAAATCAGAAACAATAATTTCAGAATGACACAACTTCCACTATAATAAAAACTCACCCCCTCGCCCACCAAAAACCATTGGATTCGTGTTTAAGGTCTGCTGGTTAATAACAGAATGAATAGCAAATTATCACCAAACTTGCGTTTTAAATACTGTGGCTGCAAGACCAGCCCGAGAGTGAGTCTTCCCCCGAAACTCCTCCATCCACACGGCAGCGTGCAGCTCTGACAGCACTCGAGAAGCTTGATACCATCCAGCACAAAGCAGCCCCTACTCGACTGGCACCACTTCACCGTGCAATGGTGTGTATCGTTCACATGGAGCAGGGGCTGAACTGGAGGGCATCAGTACATGCCCACGATCAATCTCATTGAGAATTTGGCCGAAACCTGTTTCATCCCCGTAGTGCCTGTGTCCGTTGAGGTTCCACACGGACCAGTGCTTGGGAGCATTACCACTAACTACGTATTAATGACTCGGAAGAACAAAGCAAATGGACTGTAACCAGATCTGCAGATAACACAGAAGTAGGTGGAAAGGCAGTTTGTGAGAAGGGTTTATAGAGAGATACTGAAAGATGAGTAGTGGGCTAGAAGTTGGCAAATGGAGTGTAATGTGGAAAACCTTTGCTTCATTCATGGGCATCGCTGGCAATGCAGCATTTATTGCCCTCCCTAATTGCACAGAGGGCAGTTAAGAGTCATCCACATTGCTGTGGGTCTGGAGTCACATGTAGGCCCAGACCAGGTAAGGATGACAGTTTCCTTCCCTAAAGGGCATTAGATGGATTTTTCCTGACAATCAGCCATGGAATTGTGGTCATCATCAGACTCCACTATCTACCAGAGTGGGATTTGAACCGGGCTCCCCAGAATTATCTGGGTCTCTGTATTGACAGCCTGGCGATAATACCACTGGGCCATAGCCTTCCCGAATATGCAGTTGTTCATTTTGGAAGGGAGAACGGGATTATTCAAATAGACAAACATTGCAATACAGAGGGACTTAGAAATTCATAGAATCCCTGCCGTGTGGGAGCACAGTCCGCGCGGACTCTTCGAAGACCATCCTGCCGCTGTAACCCTGCATTTCCCTCTGCTAACCTACCCTAACCCACACACCCCTGGGCACTATGGGACAATTTAGCACGGCCAATCCACCCTAACCCGCACATCCCTGGGCACTATGGGACAATTTAGCACGGCCAATCCACCCTAACCCGCACATCCCTGGGCACTATGGGACAATTTAGCACGGCCAACCCACCCTAACCTGCACATCCCTGGACACTATGGGACAATTTAGCATGGCCAACCCACCCTAACCTGCACATCCCTGGACACTATGGGACAATTTAGCACGGCCAATCCACCCTAACCCGCACATCCCTGGGCACTATGGGACAATTTAGCACGGCCAACCCACCCTAACCTGCACATCCCTGGACACTATGGGACAATTTAGCACGGCCAATCCACCCTAACCTGCACATCCCTGGGCACTATGGGGCAATTTAGCACAGCCAACCCACCCTAACCTGCACATCCCTGGACACTATGGGACAATTTAGCATGGCCAACCCACCCTAACCTGCACATCCCTGGACACTATGGGACAATTTAGCATGGCCAACCCACCCTAACCTGCACATCCCTGGGCACTATGGGACAATTTAGCACGGCCAATCCACCCTAACCCGCACATCCCTGGGCACTATGGGACAATTTAGCACGGCCAACCCACCCTAACCTGCACATCCCTGGACACTATGGGACAATTTAGCATGGCCAACCCACCCAAACCTGCACATCCCTGGACACTATGGGACAATTTAGCACGGCCAATCCACCCTAACCTGCACATCCCTGGGCACTATGGGGCAATTTAGCACAGCCAACCCACCCTAACCTGCACATCCCTGGACACTATGGGACAATTTAGCATGGCCAACCCACCCTAACCTGCACATCCCTGGACACTATGGGACAATTTAGCACGGCCAACCCACCCTAACCTGCACATCCCTGGACACTATGGGACAATTTAGTACGGCCAATCCACCCTAACCCGCACATCCCTGGGCACTATGGGACAATTTAGCACGGCCAACCCACCCTAACCTGCACATCCCTGGGCACTATGGGACAATTTAGCACGGCCAATCCACCCTAACCCGCACATCCCTGGGCACTATGGGACAATTTAGCACGGCCAATCCACCCTAACCTGCACATCCCTGGGCACTATGCGACAATTTAGCACGGCCAACCCACCCTAACCCGCACATCCCTGGGCACTATGGGACAATTTAGCACGGCCAACCCACCCTAACCTGCACATCCCTGGGCACTATGGGACAATTTAGCACGGCCAATCCACCCTAACCCGCACATCCCTGGGCACTATGGGACAATTTAGAACGGCCAATCCACCCTAACCTGCACATCCCTGGACACTATGGGACAATTTAGCACGGCCAACCCACCCTAACCCGCACATCCCTGGGCACTATGGGACAATTTAGCACGGCCAATCCACCCTAACCTGCACATCCCTGGGCACTATGGGACAATTTAGCACGGCCAATCCACCCTAACCCGCACATCCCTGGGCACTAGGGGACAATTTAGCACGGACAATCCACCCTAACCTGCACATCCCTGGACACTATGGGACAATTTAGCACGGCCAATCCACCCTAACCCGCACATCCCTGGGCACTATGGGACAATTTAGCACGGACAATCCACCCTAACCTGCACATCCCTGGACACTATGGGACAATTTAGCACGGCCAATCCACCCTAACCTGCACATCCCTGGGCACTATGGGACAATTTAGCACGGCCAATCCACCCTAACCTGCACATCCCTGGACACTATGGGATAATTTAGCACGGCCAATCCACCCTAACCTGCACATCCCTGGGCACTATGGGACAATTTATCACGGCCAACCCACCCTAACCCGCACATCCCTGGTCACTATGGGACAATTTAGCACGGCCAATCCACCCTAACCCACACATCCCTGGGCACTAGGGGACAATTTAGCACGGACAATCCACCCTAACCTGCACATCCCTGGACACTATGGGACAATTTAGCACGGCCAATCCACCCTAACCCGCACATCCCTGGGCACTATGGGACAATTTAGCACGGACAATCCACCCTAACCTGCACATCCCTGGACACTATGGGACAATTTAGCACGGCCAATCCACCCTAACCTGCACATCCCTGGGCACTATGGGACAATTTAGCACGGCCAATCCACCCTAACCTGCACATCCCTGGACACTATGGGATAATTTAGCACGGCCAATCCACCCTAACCTGCACATCCCTGGGCACTATGGGACAATTTATCACGGCCAACCCACCCTAACCCGCACATCCCTGGTCACTATGGGACAATTTAGCACGGCCAATCCACCCTAACCCGCACATCCCTGGGCACTATGGGACAATTTAGCACGGCCAATCCACCCTAACCCGCACATCCCTGGGCACTATGGGGCAATTTAGCACGGCCAATCCACCCTAACCCGCACATCCCTGGGCACTATGGGACAATTTAGCACGGCCAATCCACCCTAACCCGCACATCCCTGGACACTATGGGACAATTTAGCACGGCCAATCCACCCTAACCCGCACATCCCTGGGCACTATGGGACAATTTAGCACGGCCAATCCACCCTAACCCGCACATCCCTGGACACTATGGGACAATTTAGCACGGCCAACCCACCCTAACCCGCACATCCCTGGGCACTACGGGACAATTTAGCACGGCCAATCCACCCTAACCTGCACACCTTTGGACTGTGGGAGGAGACCCACGCAGACACGGGGAGAATGTGTACACTCCACACAGACAGTTGCCTGAGAGTGGGGATTGAATCCAGGCCCCTGGCACTGTGAGGCAGCAGTGCTAACCACTGAGCCTCAGTGCCAAACCTTGGGAGTGCTTCTGCACGAAACACAAAGCTAACACATGGGAGCAGCAGGTAATCAGGAATGGTCATGGAATGTTGGCCTTTACTTAAAGCGGTTTGGAGTATAAGAGTACGGAGGTCTTACTCCACTTGTACAAGCTACTGGTATGACTGCATCTGGACTACTGTCAGCAGTTTTGGTCCTTGCTTAAGGAAGGGTATTATCTAACTGCAGATAGTTCAGAGAAGGTTCATTAGGATGAATCCCAGTCAATGGAGGATTATCATGTGAGCAAATGCTGAGCAGGTTGGGACTCTGCTCACTGGAGTTTAGAAGGATGAGAGGTGATCTCATTGAAACATACAAGGTTCTTAAGGGGCTTGTCTGGGTAAACGCTGAGAGGATGTTTCCCCCCTGATGGGGTAGTCTGGACCGGAAGGCAACGCCTCAGGATAAAGGTGAAGATTGAGATGAGGAGGAATTTCCTCCGAGGGTTGAGTGTCCCCAGAAGTCCTTGCCACAGAGAGCAGTGGGGATAGAACCCTCATGCGTATTTAAGGCTGAGATAGATTCTTGATCAGTCGGGGAATTGAGGGTTACTGAGAAATGGCAGGAAAGCAGATGTGAGGGATGTCAGATCAACCATGACCCGATAGAATGGCTGAGCAGGCTCAAAGGAGTGGGGGAGGAGCAGAATGGTGGCGTCCTGTCCCTACATCTCATCCTGATAGAGTGGAGGGAAGTGTGGGATTCACTGGCACAGGGAGTGGTTAAGGGCGAAGCTGAATAAAGAGAGGCTCTGGAGTAGCAGTTGATGTGGGAGATGAGGAAGATGTGTAAGTGAGCATGAACACTAGCATGGAGTACTTGGGCCGAATAGTTATCCTGTGCTGTAAACACTGGTGTTAGTCTGGACACTTTGGTGTGACATACCTTCAGTAAGATTCAGGGATCTAATCGTTTCAGTGTTACCTAAATAACAAGCACAGCTAGTAACATCTGGACAGCGTGAGAGGGGTGTGCGTTCTAATTGACTCAATCCGGCCCCCAAAACAATCCCAGGTCTGGATTTGTCGCATCCGGACAAAACGAAGCAAATTTGGGAACGGTCAGGGTACACAATGCGAAATGTTTGAAACAACCTCAGCGGAGAAAGGAAATAGATTGTGAGGTCCAGCAGCCAGAGAAAGTGATTATAAATGTCATTGTACAATTCCAGTTCGCTGGAGAAATGTAATCAGTTCCAAAAGCAAAGATGTGTGAGGTTTTGCATTTGGGTGAAACAAACGAGCAAGATTTATCCATTTTAAGAGCCTTGAGTTAGTGCTAGAGAACAGAGACCAAGGGATGCAAACTCGTAATTCTTTGAAGTTTGCATCACAGATAGACAGGGTGTTTAAGAAGGTGTTTAGCACGTTTTTGTTCATTGTTCAGACCTTTGAGAATAGGAACAAAAACAAAGTGGCTGGAAAAGCTCAGCAGGCCTGGCAGCATCTGTGAAGGAGAAAACAGAGTTCACGGGGTCTGTTGCATGTCCCGTTCTGAGGAAGGGTCACCAGACCTGAAACGTTCACTGTTTTCTCCTTCACAGATGCTGCCAGACCTGCTGAGCTTTCCCAGCAACTTTGTTTTTCTTCCTGATTTACAGCGTCCGCAGTTCTTTTGGTTTTCCTTTGTATATGGGAGTTGGGGCGTCATGTTGAGTTTGTCCAGGAAATTGGTGAGGCCTCATCTGGAGTACTGTGCAGTGTTCTAGTCACCCTGTTATAGGAGAGACACTGCTAAGTAGGAGATGGTTCAGAAGAGATTTACCAGGATGTTGCTGAGAATGGAGGGATTAAGTTATAAGGAGAGGCTGGGGTTTCTCTTTCAATAGAGCGTAGGGGGTCAAGAGGTGACCTTACAGAGGTTTATAAAATCATGAGGAGTGTAGATAAGGTAAACAGTGGGTGTCTCGTCCCCACGTTTGGAGATTTCAAGAGATTTCAATTTTAAGTGAGGAGAAAGATTTTAAAAAATACTTGAGGGGAAATTATTTTTCACACAGAGGGTGGTTCATGTGTGGAACGAACTTCCAGATGAAGTGGTGGATGTGGGTACAGTTCCCAGATTCCGATAAGAACATGAATAGGAAAGGTTTGGAGCGGTATGGGCCAGGAGCAGGCAGCTGGGACTATCTGAGTTTGGGATTACGGTCAGCATGGAATGTTTGGACCAAAACGCCCGTTTCCATGCAGCGCAGCTCTATGTAACTGAAACATCTGGAAACCTGTAACATAACAACTAAAATGAACAGAAACGTTCCTGAAAGCAAAGACCACGTTTGAACTACCTTGTGGAATTTTTATTTTTGATGAGGTGATAGAGTAGATAAAGGCTCGATTCCACCCTCAGTCTGTGTAGAGTTTGCACGTTCTCCCTGTGTCTGTGTGGAGTTTTCTCCGGGTGCTCCGGTTTCCCCCCACGCAGTCCAAAGATGTGCGGGATGAATTGGCCTTGGGAAATACCAGCGTAGACTAGGGCTTTTTCGGCGGGGTTGGGGGGGGGAGGTTACTTATGGGCCAAATGGCCTGCTTCCTGATTCTGTGATGCAAAGCAAGAGGGTGAAGGGTCTTTGGGGTGTAGACAGGAAGCTGGTGCAATCGTGGTCCCGTTGGCAGGCAGGCTGAAGGGGCCTATTTTTACAAATCCTTACCCCAGGGTGAGTATACCCTTCCTCGGCCAAGGGGACCAATGTTGCTTACGGTATCCCAGGTATGTTCCCATCGGGTGCATCGTTTAATAATGACACAGACTGCCACAGAATACACCAGTGTAAATGTCCGTTAGTGTGAGGTGTTGCGGAGAGAGAGTGGGGACCGCACAGAAATGCTGGTAAATTTGGTTAAACTGCACTTGGGTGTTGCAGTGACACAGGAGGAGGTGCAGAGGAAAGGGAATGTAGGCACGCCCCAGGGGATCGTAGATACAAGATAGTCCCCCTGACAGACCGAATCAGGGGAAAAACCTGAGAGTGACGAGAGGAACGCACACATATTTATGGGGATGTTACGAGAGAGAAGGGATAGGGTGATGTGGGTGAGGCGAAAAGGCATGGGGGTGGTTCTGGAAAGAGGCTGGTGTGGAGCAGAGGCACCAGAAGGCTAAGTTACCCATTTTGGCGTTGGAAATCCTAAGTTTGTTTGTGTCACTGGATGCCCCCGTGGACATGAAGGAAAATATCTCAACAAGCAACTAAATATTGTGTGTATTTTTTTTTCCCTCAGGCATGTTAATGAGTGGAAGACATGATCCTGCCAGGTCTGAGCATTCCACAAAAGGTACGGTTTCCCTGGAAATAAATATTTCCCGAGACGGGTTTTGCTCCGGAGGTACTGCTTTCACATCTGGAGAAGGGAGAGGGGACTCCAGGGCGCTGTAGTGTAACAGGTTCATTCGAACTGCATGGTCAAATACCACAGACAGGAAGTGCTGGAATGTGACATGATTTTTCTCCCGCAGTAAGATGTGTTCCAGTAAAGTACATGTTTTCCTTCCCCCATCAGATCTGGTAAATGTCCTGCATAGGTGTGGAGCAGTTAGCTGTATTTAGCTCTTTTGTCCATGTTTGAACCAAGGCTGTAATGAGGTCACGAGCTGAGTGTTCCTGGTGTAACCCAAACTGGACGTTGCTGAGCAAGTGCTGTACACTGTTGGTGACACCTTTCAGCACTTTACTGATGATCGAGAGTAGACTGTAGGGACAGGAATTGGCCGGGAAGGATTTGTCTTACTTATGGTCCAGAACATGGTCAGGGCCCGTGGCCTTTGCAGTATCTAGTGTCTCCGATCATTTCTTGAGATCAAGTGGAATGAATTGAATTGGCTGGAGACTGGTATCTGTGACACTGGGGACCACTGGAGGAGGCCGAGATGGATCATCCACTGGGCACTTCTGGCTGAAGATCTCTGTGAATGCTTCAGCCTTAGCTTTTGCACTGATGTGCTGGGCTCATCCTTCATTGAGCATGGGGATATCTGTGGAGCCTCCTCCTCCAGCAAGTTGTCTAATTGTCCACCAACATTAACGACTGGATACGGCAGGACTCTTCAGAGGGTTGGTGTGGACTCGGTGGGCTGAATGGCCTGCTTCCACACTGTAGGGACTCTTGAGTCTGACTGGAGAGCTTAAATCTGATCCGTTGGCTGTGGGATCGCGTAGCTCTGTCTATCACTTGCTTTCGCTGTTTGGCAGGTAGTCCTGTTTGATGGCTTCACCAGGTCGATATCGCATCTTCAGGTCAGCCTGGTGCTGCTCCTGGCATGTCCTCCTGCACTCTCTGTTGAACCAGGGTTGGTCTCCTGTCTTGACGTTAGTGGTTGAGTGGGGGATATGCCAGGCCATGAGGTTACAGATCGTGGGGCTGAGTGGCTCGCTGGGCCATTTTCAAAGGGCAGTTGAGAGTCAACCACTTTGCTGTGGGTCTGGAGTCACGTGTCTGTAGGCTCAGACCAGGTAAGGATGGCAGATAATGTCCCTGAAGGTACGTGGATGAAGTACTGTGATTGACTGTGGTTGTCACTATACGCCCTTAATTCCAGATTTCCTTTTTTTTAAATTATTGAATTCAAATTCTACCACTTGCCATGATGGGACTGAATACTGGGTCCCCAGAAAATTAGCGGCGTTTCTCGATTAATAGTCTAGTGATAATAGCATCCGTCTATCACTGACTGAGCCCTGACACTCATTTTCTTTACATAGAGTGAGGGAGAACATGGGATTCACTACCTATGCTGTGCAGCCAGGGTGAATCTTGGCAGTGGAGTGAGGAAGGGAATGCTGGATAGACACCATAGACAAAAGAAGGGGATGGGGGTGTGAACTGAAGGAGGAGTAAACGGATGTTTGTGTTGTGTACAAGCGTGGGAGGGTCAAATGTCCCATTTGATGGAACAGCCTGCTGTGATTGGGGGGGTGGTGGGGGGAGAACAAATGGTTGAAGCTTTTGTGTTCCCCTGACCCAAAAAAAAGTCAGCACCAATGCAAGAGTGCCAGATTACAAAGGGAACAACAATTTACTTTGGAAAGGTCTTTATCCAATGAGGAAAAAGCATCAAGAGCAATAAACACATGCTCCATAGCAACGCTTAGACCAATCAGCTGCCCAGATAGCCACCTTCTCTCTCGCAGCATAATTTACGCTCCCCTTTGAAATGTGGCATTCTTGCAATTCTGTCCTGATGCCGAAAGGTCAGTTTGTGTGTGTGTGTCTCTCTCTCTCTCTCTCTCTCTCTTTCCAGTAATGCTAAGGTTTTGTAGGCCTGACAGATTAATGGTGTGGATTCTACTTGTCTCACTGCGGTCTGTATTCTGCCAGATATTTCAGGAAAGATGCTGGACAATGTTGGTGCAATGGACTACAGCTTGATCCACTCTGAGCATTCTGGCAAAGGTATGCCCTGGATATTTTCTCTCTCTCTCTCTCTCTCTCTCTCTCTCCCTCCCTCCCCCCCTGGTTTGTGGAGGGTTTACGCTCCTGTGCTGCCTTACAGCGTGCGCCATTTTTATCTTTGTGTGTGGGGCACCGCACTGTGTTGCCCCTCTCTAACCCTGCCTTCGCCTGCTCTCTCCTCACAGCTTCGGAAGAGACGCTGGACCAGGTGCTGAGCGCCCAGAGTCTGATGAGAGGTTTACCAGATCGCAGTGCAGCAGAAGGCACAGGTAACCAGACTCCTGTCCCCTGTGCCCACACCTACCGCCCCCCCACCCAAAACACACAAACCCTGACAGCAAGGGTGAGAAAAATCAACGGGGAAGCGACGCCCCTTGTAGCCGAATAGTTGACCCGTTGGGAATGCCTGGTTTTGAGCATCAGTTAAGTGGGTGGGAAAGATGAAGGGGATAATATGCCACCTAATGAATGAAAACCCTTACCCTGCTTCCCCCTTTTGATTTACAGTTTTCGGTTATTCCTACGAAGAGTTGCAGGATGCAGGGAGAGGCCAGGCAGACAACTCAGAGTTACAGCAGTCCCACAACGAGCGACAGTGACAGGAACATGTCCACCCCAAGCTGAGGTGCTCCCGAGAAGCTGCAACTGTGGGATTTATATTTTTTTTAAAGTTTTCTCAAGGAAGAATAAAAAGCCCTGAGCAAGAGAGAGACTGTGAATGACCGGACTTCTGAGAAATTGCAGTATGGCAGCACTGTGTGTGTGTGAGAGACATGTGGTGTTTAAGGAATAAATGATCAGTTATACCTACACTTCTCTGTTCCTGGTCGCCCTTCCCTTTTTAACCAGATGGTGCTGTATTTTTGGGCAAACTGGGATTGTGCAGCTTTGGCAGGTTACTGCCTCACTGGGCCAGGGGATGAAATAAGTGCATTCAACGCTTCTTCCTGTTTGTGCACCCCCACCCAAA
Organism: Stegostoma tigrinum; assembly: GCF_030684315.1. NCBI lineage: Eukaryota > Metazoa > Chordata > Chondrichthyes > Orectolobiformes > Stegostomatidae > Stegostoma > Stegostoma tigrinum. The sequence goes on along the minus strand of NC_081395.1, from coordinate 6,226,359 downwards.
ATGTGTGTTATTAGCACCACCCCTGAGTCAGGGGGCTGCTGCCTGTTGCCCCCTCTCTGCCATCTCTTGGCTGATGGCCCTGCAGAGAGGGGAAAGCTTTCTTGTTGCTGAAACATCATTCACAGTGAGGGGTGTGTCAGTGTTGAACAGCCAAGAAGTTCCCCTCCTTGCCCATCTAGAGGGAGCTTTACTGTGTAGGACCATGCTGTCCCTGTCTGGAGGGGTGTCTGATGTTGGGGGAAAAGGAAGGAATGCTGTGTAGAGGGAGCTGGGAGCTTTACTCTGTAGGACCATGCTGTCCCTGTCTGAAGGAGTGTTGGATGTTGGGGGGCAAAGGAAGGAACCCTGTGTAGAGGGAGCTTTACTCTGTCTAACCCCATCCTGTCCTGGGGAGTGTTGGATAGGATAACAGTGGAGTGACAGCCTGTGTTTTACTCTGTATCAACCCCTGGAAGTATTTGTTTGGTGACACACCATCTGGGGGAAGAAACAGCATAGCAAGAGCAATTCTGTGATCTAACCCCTGTCTTGGGAATATTTCACAGGGGAAAGAAAAAAAAAAAAACCAGTGTAGAGGAAGCTTTCCAGTGATCTTTGGTTCTGTCACATGATAGAAGTGTGTGTCAGCTCCGTAATGAAACACACATTGCTTTCTGAGCAGAATGTGGCTATTTCATCTTCAAAGCTGACCCTGATTATCTCACACTCACGCACCCGCTTACCCAAACCCTGCAGGGAGCGTCTCTTCCTGTCCAATTTAAGTGCCTTATTGTCAGAAGTAAGACTATGAAATCCCAGCCACCCCACCCAGTTTGATCAATTGTGAGCAAGAGATGCTTGTCTTCTGAGCAACTTTAATAGTTCGGGCAGGTGTGGAAAAGCAGAATTGTAACATTTCCTCCAGACCATTGTCAGATCCTGATCTGTGACACAATTATTTAGTGAGTGAGTGAGTGTGCACAATTTACAGGGAATCCACACTGGTTCAAAACTAGGCTACAATTGCATGAAACACTGCAGGGAGGCAGAAAAAGGAGGGACTCGGCCATTTGGTGCTATCTCCCTCCCTCCCCCCAGAGAAGTTCACCTACCCCACACCACACAGACATGAGGAATGGAAGTAACAGCAGGGTGGGGGGGGGGGGGGGGGGGTGAAAATAAAACAAAGTCTGATTTAATTCAGCTTCCCAGTCAGGGGAATCCAAACATTTCCTGCGAGGCATAGGTCATGTAGAGAAAGCCATCCTCCTCCACGTACTCCGCATAGATCTCCGCCATGGTCAGGGACGTACTGGCCAGACTCCGGTCATCCACCATCAGATAGAAGGCTTGGCTCGAGGTGACAGACATTCGACTCCTGAGGGAAACAGATGACTTACTCACGGGTTTGCAAATCAGGACACTTGGTCAGGGAGGCAGTCACCATAAAACAGGCAGACTTAAAGCAAGGGATTATTGATTGCACATTTTGAATGGGGGCAGAGTCACATTGCTTAGTTTGGGTAGACATTCAGAAATAGCACAAGTCTATTCTAAAACAGATCAGTACATGGTTGAACTAGTGGCCTGTAGAACACTGTGGGAGTTTAACAAGCTAATACATTTCATTGTGGCTCAGGAATTAAATTCATTTAGTTTTAATTCTTTGGATTCTAAAATTTAAACAGTTTACTTCAAGAAAAAAAACCAAAGTTGCTAGCTACCATCTAGTATTAAGCTTGACAAAAATATTTCCCCAGCCAGAAAGTCCTGATGTTTGTCTACATGTGGTGCAAAAGTAAAAATTCAAGGAGAGCATTAACTTATGCATTCTGTTTATGTGTTGTAAATAAACTTTAAGCCTGAATGTGTGTAATATTTCTCAGGTAATGATCACAGGAAGGAATAAAGTGATTGCTAATGTGTACTGTACACTTCCATGTGAGATGTTTGATAGGATATTCAGCTACTGAAGTGGACTTGACCAGTTGGATGTTTGAGTGGAGTGACATTCGCTACATGCAAGGCATCACTGTTGGGTTCAGGGTAAAGCATTTCAGACTAGAGCCCATTTGAACCATTTCCTTCATTCAACTTTCATTCTAGAGTTCGAAGTCACCTCATGGGCTGAAAGTTTCCCGTGAATGGAATGAGCCCTGTACAAGACCAACCAAGTGTGATAACTTCACCACAGCATGGCATTCTACTTTGCTAGAAATTAAACCTTCCCAGCTTCAAAAAAACAAGCCACAGGAAAGTGGCAATTCATTGAGCATAGTGAATCAAAAAGGACGTTCCAAACTTCGAATCAATCCCCCTTCCTGCTAAAAGGGGGAAGGGCAGCAGCTGGATGTGAACAAGTTCAGCTCCAAACCCCACTTGAAAATATAATCAGCTGTTCCTGCTTATAACCCCTAGTGTGGAGGCAGGCCCTTCGGCCCACTAAGTTCACTGGAATGCCAACTGAAGCCTCTTTTCACACTGACCCTCAGAGCACCCCACCCAGATCCATCCCCACACTAGTCTACACCTTCTTGAACACCACAGGCCTACCTAGCACAGCCAATCCACCCGAGCCTGCACATCTTTGGACTGTGGGAGGAAACTGGAGGAAACCCACGCAGACACAGGGAGAATGTGCAAACTCCACACAGACAGTCAACGGAGGGTGGAATCGAACCTGGGCCCCTGGTGCTGAGAGTCAGCATGCTGTCCTAATCATCTCACCCACATATCCCTGTAGCTGTGCATTTCACACACTAAAAACAGGACACACTGTGGCAGGGAGATGGGGGGGTGGTGGGAGTTAGAGCTGCATTAGAGATAGGTGGAGATGTTTCAGGGATGCAAGGTTCCTCTGCTGTCAATGGTCAGGACAGCAGACATTGCAATGTAGAAAAAGGATTCAGTTGGAATTCCAGAACACAGGTCAAGGAAAGCTTTGGAGAAGGTTACAGAAAAAAAAAGTGTAGAATTGGGAAGTGGTCTGGGAGGAATTGAAAACAAGTGGAGAATTTCAACATTCAGGTGTTGCCTGATTCAACAGGGGGTGGGGGGGAAGGAAACAGGAAAACAAGACCATTAGCTTGAGAACTAAATTGCCAGAGATTGATGAGACTTAAAGACTGAATTTGGATAATCAAGTCAGTTGGGCATCATCCTGATTAGAGGCAAAATAGGGGCAGGAGTGAGGATTTCAGCAGATGAACTGGGAGACAGGGTGTCCTTAGGGACATCAGGCACTTATCTCAGGGGCCAAGCGTGACACAAAGACTGCAAACAGACCAGATTACTCACGGGCAGCTGGTAAGGAGAGGGATCAGAACCGAAGGCTTCAGTCCCAATAAATCCACATGCCACTAAATAATCCCCATTATCTGTCATCCTCCCAAGCCACCTTATCCACTCCTCTGGGCTCTGTCTCCACCTATCACTTACTCCTCAACCACCCTCCCCCCTTTATCTTATGCATAAAATTTGACCTTTTCCTAGCTACTAGTCCTGAAGAGGTGGTTACCGGACCCAAAACATTAACTGATTTCTCCTCCACAGATGCTGCCAGACCCACTGAGATTTTTCAAGAGGCCAATCAGTCAGTCGCTACAACTCAGCCCCCTCCCCAGTGTCCTAAAGACCATCCAGGGTATTGGGAAGCCCTACACATCTCCCCCTCCCTCAAGCAGGTGCCCACTCTTTCCTCCCCATGACCTCTAATCCTTGGGAGGAGAGCAGTGGTTATGGGAGATTTAACAGGGTCAGCTGTACCTGATAATGATCATGAACTGACATAGGCTGAGTTCCAGAGGTACAAGGTATTTTGACCTGTCCAAATGAGGTAGGGATCGCTCCTTTGGGTATCGTTCCACAATCACCTGAGAGATAGAGATATCAGGATACACACATTCAAAATGCCATGAACAGTCACTAAATGCCAACTCTATCTGCAGGGGCCAAAAATCCCCATTTACTCCCATTCCACCTCCTGTAGGATTAGCCAAATGGATAGGAAAAACTGGAATCCACTACTATTCTGGGGGAAAGAGGTCACTTGACCAGCTTTTCAGTATCCTGGCCACAAGAGCCAGTCAGAAGTTGGGAATCCTGCCATGAGTAACCGATCTCTTGACTCCCCAAAACCTGTCCGTTGCAAGGCAAGGGTGGGATGGAATACTCCCCACTTGCCCCTGGATGGGGGCAGCCCCAACACTCAAGAAACTCAATACCATCCAGGACAAAGCAGCCCCCCAAGTTGGCACTCAGTATTACATACCACCTACAAAAGATGCATTGTAAGATCTCAAAACTCCTTAGATAGCACCTTCCAAACCTATAAGCTCTACCATCTACAGAATCCATCCCCTGTGCATTCCCCTCTGAGCCATGCACCGTCCTGACTTGGGAACAGGAATCCAGCCTCACTGGGACAAAATCCTGGAACACCGTGGAATGATACCGTGAAGGCAGCTCAGCAGCACCTCCTCTGGGCGCATTAAAACACTGTCCCAAACCACATTCGTTACTTGAACTGAAAATGATTCGTTTCAAGGGCAAAAAGTTGGATCAGGTTGTAGGTTTGGAATCGCAAATAATGATGGCAGATTTCCTTCCCTTAAAAGGAAAGGGGGGGCATTAGGTGACCCAAAAGAGGTTTGAAAATCAAGTCATTGTGGCTCTAACTTTAATATGTTCCAGGTTTATTACTGACTCATTCCGTAAGTGGAATTTTGACTAAGTCTCTCCCTGAGGGATCTGTTTATTTCTCAAGGCATTGTACGGAACACCTCAGAAGGTGACAGTTCCCAGTTTCTTTTGGGGGGGCGGGGGTGGTGGTGCTAGAAACAAGGCAAACATTAGCTTTAATAAGTCCTGGAGTTTTTAAATACAAGCAGATTTGGTTATTCACTTGATGTTTAAATTCTAATACCCTGGTGTTGAATAAAAACACAGGAAAGATTGTTATCCGGGAAGAGTATCGTCCTAGTAAATACGCACTTATCCGAGTGTAGCGTGTTCTGGCTGGTGCAAAGTTACATATTAAAAACAAGCAAACGTCATGGCGTTAACAAGTTCTCTGTAGTGAGGACCTAACAGGTTTAGAGTCGTGCACAGAGGGTAGACTTAATCGATTATTCTTTTCACATTTGCAGAAGGGAAGGGATTTAAACTAAGAAAAAGCAAGGAGGATCACATTGCAGCTGTACACCGTTTCCTGGCACACTAACCGCCCCCCCTTCCACCTCTCAACATTTTAAATAACAATAATAAAAGCTTTTTGACTGACCGGTAGCTTGTTGGGGTACTTCCTGCGGATGTTAATTACTTCACTTCTCCTGAAAGCTTAAGCAAAACAAAATAAACAACAAAAAAAACAAACAAACGTGAATAATTTGATTTCTAAACAAAATTCTGAAGTGACTGAAAAGAGAAGCAAGTTTAAACAAAAGGCGTTTAGAACTAGATTTAAAAACAGATTGGAAATAGAGTGGAATTGACGCGTGCATTTCATGATAAGGAAGATTTTCCTAAAAAGAATAAAACCCCTCACCCAAACTACGCCTCTCCTTGAAGGGTCTACAATCCAGGGTCCTCTCTGAGGGAGCCATGCCTTTCTCCAAAAGAAACTTTTCTCCCTTCCCAACAGGGAACAAAAATGCTTTCGTTGCCCCTCCTCAGCCACCAGCCCGCGTGTTTTAACATCCCGTCCAAGCAACCCCAATCTTCACTCTAAATTAACCAGTTAAACAGTCGGGCATCGACAATAAGATTTACTTAAGCCATTAGTTTCTGCTGGAGTATTGTTTCAGGTCGATCAGTCTTGCTTTAAGGGGCGTTTACCAATTAGTCTTGTTTCAAGTAATTAATTTATTTACAAAAACAGAAATGGCTGGAAAAGCTCAGTGGATTTGGCAGAACATAGAAACGATGTTGTGCCGAACTTTCACTCCAAACCTAAGGTCTATCAGACCCCCACCTCTACCTTATACTATCATCCTTATGCCTATCTAATAGCCACTTTAATGCCCCTAATGAGGCCGACTCCACTACCCTCTCCGGCAATGCATTCCACACCCTGACCATTCTCTGAGTAAAGAACCTACCTCTGACGTCTCCCCTATATCTGCCCCCATTCACTTTAAAACCATGCCCCCTCGTAATAGCTACCTCCACCCTCAGAAAAAGTGTCTTGCTGTCCACTCTATCTACACCTCGGATCATTTTGTACACCTCTACCAAGTCACCTCTCATCCTTCGTTGCTCTAAAGAGAAAAGCCCTAGCTCTCTCAGCCTTTCCTCAAAATTCTGAGGAATGGCCACTGGACACGAAATGCTAACTCTGCTTTCTCTACACAGATGCTGCCAGACCTGCTGAGTTTTTCCAGCAATTTCTGTTTCTGACTTCCACACGTCTTACGGTTTTAGTTAATTTGTTACATTTCATTGAAGGTCAACTAGAAGTTCGTTGAAGGATCTGGTGTGATGATGGTGTGGTTTCCTGTAGAATGTGGGGCTCACAGTAGGGAAGCGGCCATTCAGCCTGTCCTGCGAGGAAGATATACCCAAATTGTAGCCCCAGCATCTCCCCTACTCTTTTTACGCAGCACCTGAGCACTGACCCTCCGACAGTGCCCACTCCCTCAGCACTGACCCTCCGACAGTGCCCACTCCCTCAGCACTGACTCTCCGACAGTGCCCGCTCCCTCAGCACAGACCCTCCGACAGTGCAGCACTCCCTCAGCACTGACCCTCCGACAGTGCCCGCTCCCTCAGCACGGACCCTCCAACAGTGCCCGCTCCCTCAGCACTGACTCTCCGACAGTGCGGCGCTCCCTCAGCACGGACCCTCCGACAGTGCAGCACTCCCTCAGCACTGACCCTCTGACAGTGCCCGCTCCCTCAGCACTGACTCTCCGACAGTGCCCCCTCCCTCAGCACTGACCCTCCGACAGTGCCCACTCCCTCAGCACTGACCCTCCGACAGTGCCCACTCCCTCAGCACTGACTCTCCGACAGTGCGGCGCTCCCTCAGCACGGACCCTCCGACAGTGCCCGCTCCCTCAGCACTGACCCTCCGACAGTGCCCGCTCCCTCAGCGCTGACCCTCCGACAGTGCCCGCTCCCTCAGCGCTGATCCTCCGACAGTGCGGCATTCCCTCTGGACAAGGATTGTGAGCCTGGATGAGGAAGCAGAAATTCCCAAGAACTCTCTGTCTGTGAGGTGGGAGTAAGTTAGTCATTTTGGAGAGGAGTGGATTGTGGGGAGTTGTAGTCTATCGCTTCCTACATTTCTTTACCAGTTGTGATTCTGCTTGAATGATGCAGCATCTTGTCACTAACAGCCTAATACTGCTGATAAGATTCTGGTTGCAAAGCTGGGACCTTCCTGTGCAGTTTCCTATAGCCTTGTACTTCCATTCTGCCCCTTCCAATCCAACTGCTGATACCTCCCCGTTCCCAACATAATAACAGGTAGTGAATATTCACCAACACCTTCATTAACACCTCCCACCCCAACTTTAAGTTCACCTGGACCATCTCTAATACCTCTCTCTCCTTCCTGGACCTCCCTGTCTCCATCTCAGGCAACCACCTAGAAACTGATGTCCATTTCAAGCCCACTGACTCCCACGGCTACCTAGAATACACCTCCTCCAACCCACCCTCCTGCAAAAATACTATCCCCTATTCCCAATTCCTTCGCCTCCGCTGCATCTGCTGCCAGGATGAGGCATTCCACTCCCGAACATCTCAGATGTCCTCGTTTTTCAAGGACTGCAACATACCCCCACAGTGGTTGAGAACACCCTCAACCGTGTCTCCCTCATTTCCCACAAGTCATCCCTCACACCCCGTCCCCACAATAACAACCAAAACAGAATCTCCCTCGTCCTCACATACCATCCCACCAACTTCCGGATCCAACGCATCATCCTCCGACACTTCTGCCATCTACAATCCGACCCCACCACCAATGACATTTTTCCATCCCCACCCCTGTCTGCATTCCGAAGGGATCACTCTCTCCATGACTCCCTTGTCCGCTCCACACTCCCCTCCAACCCCACCACAACCCGGCACCTTCCCCTGCAACCGCAGGAAATGCTACACTTGCCCCCACACCTCCTCCCTCACCCCTATCCCAGGCCCCAAGATGACATTCCACATCAAGCAGAGGTTCACCTGCACATCTGCCAATGTGGTATACTGCATCCACTGTACCCGGTGTGGCTCCCTCTACATTGGGGAAACCAAGCGGAGGCTTGGGGACCGCTTTGCAGAACACCTCCGCTCAGTTCGCAACAAACAACTGCACCTCCCAGTCGCAAACCATTTCCACTCCCCCTCCCATTCTCTAGATGACATGTCCATCATGGGCCTCCTGCACTGCCACAATGATGCCACCCGACGGTTGCAGGAACAGCAACTCATATTCCGCCTGGGAACCCTGCAGCCCAATGGTATCAATGTGGACTTCACAAGCTTCAAAATCTCCCCTTCCCCCGCTGCATCCCAAAACCAGCCCAGCTCATTCCCGCCTCCCTAACCTGTTCTTCTTCTCACCTATCCCCTTCTCCCACCTCAAGCTGCACCCCCATTTCCCACCTACTAACCTCATCCCGCCCCCTTGCCCCATCTGTCCTCCCCAGACTGACCTATCCCCTCTCTACCTCCCCATCCATACTCTCCTCTCCACCTATCTTCTCCTCTATCCATCTTCAGTCCATCTCATCCCCTTCCCTATTTATTTCAGAATCCCTTTCCCCTCCCCCATTTCTGATGAAGGGTCTCGACCTGAAACGTCAGCTTTCCTGCTCCTCTGAAGCTGTTTGGCCTGCTGTGTTCATCCAGCTCTACACCGTGTTATCTCAGATTCTGCAGCATCTGCAGCCCCTACTATCTCCTGTGAATATTCTCATCCTCTCAAAGACTGCAGCAGATTGAGGGGAGTGCTGCTCCACCACACCACCCGGTGGCTGCAGCCTGCAACTGCAGTGTGACGGTTTACATAAATAAATCAAACTGTGATGTGCAGATTTTGACAGAGGAGGGAGGTTGTGACACATTAGTAAATACTGTGCTTCTGAGCCAGGAGGCCTAATTTGAAGACTCGTCTGCCCTGGAGCTGAGTCATATCTGGTTTTAAAAAATTATAACGGCATCCCTTGAGAATACACTGCCCAAACAACATGGACAGTCCTCCTACTCAGAATGTTTCCTTTGGCACTAAGCAGTTAACACCTCTCTGTGTGCAGCACAACCTCACCTCTTGGATGGGGACACAAAATAACAATGGGTTAGCAGAAAGGACACCATTCAGCCAGGATCTGATCAAGGGTCCCAACCCAAAACGTCCACTTTCCTGCTCCTCCAATGCTGAATGATTTGCTGTGTTCCTCCAGTTCCTCTGAGACCATTCAGTATCCTACTTTGTGTCTTTCCCACTGTTGTGTGAGCGCCCAGGACTGTTATATCCCCACAGGATACCCTAGGGCAGTGCAGGGCAGCATGGTGGCTCCGTGGTTAGCAGGTACTGCCTCACAGTGCTCTGGGTTCAATTCCAGCTTTGGACACCTGTCTGTGAGGGAGATAGTAGGAGCTGCTGATGCTGGAGAACCTGAGACAACAAGGTGTAGAGCTGGGTGAACACAGCAGGCCGAGGAGCAGGAAAGCTGATGTTTTGGTTCTGGACCCTTCTTCAGAAGCCTGTGAGGGAGTTTTGCACATTCTCCCGTGTGTTTCATCTAAGAGCTTCCACCAGACCAAAGGTGTGCAAGCTAGGGTAGATTAGCTATGCTGTAGTGTGCGCGGTGGGATGCCCTTCAGGGGCCCAGGCTGGGCCAAATGACCGCTACCTGCACTGTAGGCATTCTATGAGTTGGGGATGGGGCCAGTCATAGGAAGAAATGTAGACTATTCAGCCCATCAAGCTTGGCCCAGATCTCTGAATAAAAGGGAAATAAAAGTCTTAAATAAATTTCTCAATAAGGAAATAATTTATCCCAGATTTAAAATTGACAACTGGCTCCCACATCCTCCACTGTTTGGGAAAGAGAGTGTATGTGGTGTGTGGGAGGATGTCACCTCCACACACCCCCAGCCCCAACAAACACAGGGCGGCTCGGTGGCTCAGCGGTTAGCACTGCAGCCTCACAGCGCCAGGGACCCGGGTTCGATTCCAGCCTCAGGCAACTGTCTGTGTGGAGTTTGCACATTCTCCCCGTGTCTGTGCGGATTTCCTCCCACCGCCCAAAGATGTGTGGGTTAGGGTGGATTGGCCGTGCTAAATTGTCCCATAGTGCCCAGGGATGTGCAGGTTAGGGTGGATTGGCCGTGATAAATTGTCCTATAGTGCCCAGGGATGTGCGGGTTAGGGTGGATTGGCCATGCTAAATTGTCCTATAGTGCCCAGGGATGTGCGGGTTAGGGTGGATTGGCCGTGCTAAATTGTCCTATAGTGCCCAGGGATGTGCGGGTTAGGGTGGATTGGCCGTGCTAAATTGTCCTATAGTGCCCAGGGATGTGCGGGTTAGGGTGGATTGGCCATGCTAAATAGTCCTATAGTGCCCAGGGATGTGCGGGTTAGGGTGGATTGGCCGTGCTAAATTGTCCCATAGTGTCCAGGGAGGTGCAGGTTAGGGTGGATTGGCTGTGCTAAATTGTCCCATAGTACCCAGGGATGTGCAGGTTAGGGTGGGATGGCCGTGCTAAATTGTCCCGTAGTGCCCAGGGATGTGTGGGTTAGGGTGTATTGGCCATGCTAAATTGTCCCATAGTGCCCAGGGATGTGTGGGTTAGGGTGGATTGGCCGTGCTAAATTGTCCCATAGTGCCCAGGGATGTGCGGGTTAGGGTGGATTGGCCATGCTAAATTGTCCCATAGTGCCCCGGGATGTGTGGGTTAGGGTGGATTGGCCGTGCTAAATTGTCCCATAGTGCCCAGGGATGTGCGGGTTAGGGTGGGTTGGCCGTGCTAAATTGTCCCATAGTGCCCAGGGATGTGCGGGTTAGGGTGGATTGGCCGTGCTAAATTGTCCCATAGTGCCCAGGGATGTGCGGGTTAGGGTGGGTTGGCCGTGCTAAATTGTCCCATAGTGCCCAGGGATGTGTGGGTTAGGGTGGATTGGCCGTGCTATATTGTCCCATAGTGCCCAGGGATGTGTCGGTTAGGGTGGATTGGCCGTGCTAAATTGCCCCATAGTGCCCAGGGATGTGTGGGTTAGGGTGGGACTGGCCGTGCTAAATTGTCCCATAGTGCCCAGGGATGTGTGGGTTAGGGTGGATTGGCCGTGCTAAACTGTCCCATAGTGTCCAGGGATGTGCAGGTTAGGGTGGATTGGCCGTGCTAAATTGTCCCATAGTGCCCAGGGATGTGCGGGTTAGGGTGGGTTGGCCATGCTAAATTGTCCCATAGTGCCCAGGGATGTGCAGGTTAGGGTGGATCGGCCGTGCTAAATTGTCCCATAGTGCCCAGGGATGTGCAGGTTAGGGTGGATTGGCCGTGCTAAATTGTCCCATAGTGTCCAGGGATGTGCGGGTTAGGGTGGATTGGCCGTGCTAAATTGTCCCATAGTGCCCAGGGATGTGCGGGTTAGGGTGGGTTGGCCGTGCTAAATTGTCCCATAGTGCCCAGGGATGTGCGGGTTAGAGTGGATTGGCCGTGCTAAATTGTCCCATAGTGTCCAGGGATGTGCAGGTTAGGGTGGATCGGCCGTGCTAAATTGTCCCATAGTGCCCAGGGATGTGCAGGTTAGGGTGGGTTGGCCGTGCTAAATTGTCCCATATTGCCCAGGGATGTGCGGGTTAGGGTGGATTGGCCGTGCTAAATTGTCCCATAGTGCCCAGGGATGTGCAGGTTAGGGTGGGTTGGCCGTGCTAAATTGTCCCATAGTGCCCAGGGATGTGCAGGTTAGGGTGGGTTGGCCGTGCTAAATTGTCCCATAGTGCCCAGGGATGTGCAGGTTAGGGTGGGTTGGCCGTGCTAAATTGTCCCATAGTGCCCAGGGATGTGCAGGTTAGGGTGGATTGGCCGTGCTAAATTGTCCCATAGTGCCCAGGGATGTGCAGGTTAGGGTGGATTGGCCGTGCTAAATTGTCCCATAGTGCCCAGGGATGTGCGGGTTAGGGTGGATTGGCCGTGCTAAATTGTCCCATAGTGCCCAGGGATGTGCGGGTTAGGGTGGATTGGCCGTGCTAAATTGTCCCATAGTGCCCAGGGATGTGCGGGTTAGGGTGGATTGGCCGTGCTAAATTGTCCCATAGTGTCCAGGGATGTGCAGGTTAGGGTGGATTGGCCGTGCTAAATTGCCCCATAGTGCCCAGGGATGTGTGGGTTAGGGTGGGACTGGCCGTGCTAAATTGTCCCATAGTGCCCAGGGATGTGTGGGTTAGGGTGGATTGGCCGTGCTAAATTGTCCCATAGTGCCCAGGGATGTGTGGGTTAGGGTGGATTGGCCGTGCTAAATTGTCCCATAGTGCCCAGGGATGTGGGGGTTAGGGTGGATTGGCCGTGTTAAATTGTCCCATAGTGCCCAGGGATGTGGGGGTTAGGGTGGATTGGCTGTGCTAAATTGTCCCATAGTGTCCAGGGATGTGCGGGTTAGGGTGGATTGGCCGTGCTAAATTGTCCCATAGTGTCCAGGGATGTGTGGGTTAGGGTGGATTGGCTGTGCTAAATTGTCCCATAGTGTCCAGGGATGTGCGGGTTAGGGTGGGTTGGCCGTGCTAAATTGTCCCATAGTGTCCAGGGATGTGCGGGTTAGGGTGGATTGGCCGTGCTAAATTGTCCCATAGTGTCCAGGGATGTGCAGGTTAGGGTGGATTGGCTGTGCTAAATTGTCCCATAGTGCCCAGGGATGTGCGGGTTAGGGTGGATTGGCCGTGCTAAATTGTCCCATAGTGCCCAGGGATGTGCGGGTTAGGGTGGATTGGCTGTGCTAAATTGTCCCATAGTGCCCAGGGATGTGCAGGTTAGGGTGGACTGGCCGTGCTAAATTGTCCCATAGTGCCCAGGGATGTGCGGGTTAGGGTGGATTGGCTGTGCTAAATTGTCCCATAGTGCCCAGGGATGTGCGGGTTAGGGTGGATTGGCCGTGCTAAATTGTCCCATAGTGCCCAGGGATGTGCGGGTTAGGGTGGATTGGCCGTGCTAAATTGCCCCATAGTGCCCAGGGATGTGCGGGTTAGGGTGGATCGGCCGTGCTAAATTGTCCCATAGTGCCCAGGGATGTGCGGGTTAGGGTGGGATTGGCCGTGCTAAATTGTCCCATAGTGCCCAGGGATGTGCGGGTTAGGGTGGATTGGCCGTGCTAAATTGTCCCATAGTGCCCAGGGATGTGCGGGTTAGGGTGTATTGGCCGTGCTAAATTGTCCCGTAGTGCCCAGGGATGTGCGGGTTAGGGTGGATTGGCTGTGCTAAATTGTCCCATAGTGCCCAGGGATGTGCAGGTTAGGGTGGATTGGCCGTGCTAAATTGTCCCATAGAGCCCAGGGATGTGGTGGTTAGGGTGGGTTGGCCGTGCTAAATTGTCCCATAGTGCCCAGGGATGTGCAGGTTAGGGTGGGTTGGCCGTGCTAAATTGTCCCATAGTGCCCAGGGATGTGTGGGTTAGGGTGGATTGGCCGTGCTAAATTGTCCCATAGTGTCCAGGGATGTGCAGGTTAGGGTGGATTGGCCGTGTTAAATTGTCCCATAGTGCCCAGGGATGTGCAGGTTAGGGTGGATTGGCCGTGCTAAATTGTCCCGTAGTGCCCAGGGATGTGCAGATTAGGGTGGGTTGGCCGTGCTAAATTGTCCCATAGTGTCCAGGGATGTGCAGGTTAGGGTGGATTGGCCGTGCTAAATTGTCCCGTAGTGCCCAGGGATGTGCAGATTAGGGTGGGTTGGCCGTGCTAAATTGTCCCATAGTGTCCAGGGATGTGCAGGTTAGGGTGGATTGGCCGTGCTAAATTGTCCCATAGTGTCCAGGGATGTGCAGGTTAAGGTGGATTGGCCGTGCTAAATTGTCCCATAGTGCCCAGGGATGTGCAGGTTAGGGTGGATTGGCCGTGCTAAATTGTCCCGTAGTGCCCAGGGATGTGCAGGTTAGGGTGGATTGGCCGTGCTAAATTGTCCCATAGTGCCCAGGGATGTGCGGGTTAGGGTGGATTGGCCATGCTAAATTGTCCCATAGTGCCCAGGGATGTGCAGGTTAGGGTGGGATTGGCCGTGCTAAATTGTCCCATAGTGCCCAGGGATGTGCGGGTTAGGGTGGATTGGCCGTGCTAAATTGTCCCATAGTGCCCAGGGATGTGCGGGTTAGGGTGGATTGGCCGTGCTAAATTGTCCCATAGTGCCCAGGGATGTGTGGGTTAGGGTGGATTGGCCGTGCTAAATTGTCCCATAGTGCCCAGGGATGTGCGGGTTAGGGTGGATTGGCCGTGCTAAGTTGTCCCATAGTGCCCAGGGATGTGCAGGTTAGGGTGGATTGGCCATGCTAAATTGTCCCATAGTGCCCAGGGATGTGCGGGTTAGGGTGGATTGGCCGTGCTAAATTGTCCCATAGTGTCCAGGGATGTGCAGGTTAGGGTGGATTGGCCGTGCTAAATTGCCCCCATAGTGCCCAGGGATGTGCGGGTTAGGGTGGATTGGCCGTGCTAAATTGTCCCATAGTGCCCAGGGATGTGCGGGTTAGGGTGGATTGGCCATGCTAAATTGTCCCATAGTGCCCAGGGATGTGCAGGTTAGGGTGGGATTGGCCGTGCTAAATTGTCCCATAGTGCCCAGGGATGTGCAGGTTAGGGTGGATTGGCCGTGCTAAATTGTCCCATAGAGCCCAGGGATGTGGTGGTTAGGGTGGGTTGGCCGTGCTAAATTGTCCCATAGTGCCCAGGGATGTGCAGGTTAGGGTGGGTTGGCCGTGCTAAATTGTCCCATAGTGCCCAGGGATGTGTGGGTTAGGGTGGATTGGCCGTGTTAAATTGTCCCATAGTGCCCAGGGATGTGCAGGTTAGGGTGGATTGGCCATGCTAAATTGTCCCATAGTGCCCAGGGATGTGCGGGTTAGGGTGGATTGGCCGTGCTAAATTGTCCCATAGTGCCCAGGGATGTGCGGGTTAGGGTGGATTGGCCGTGCTAAATTGTCCCGTAGTGCCCAGGGATGTGCAGATTAGGGTGGGTTGGCCGTGCTAAATTGTCCCATAGTGCCCAGGGATGTGCAGGTTAGGGTGGATTGGCCGTGCTAAATTGTCGCATAGTGCCCAGGGATGTGCGGGTTAGGGTGGATTGGCCGTGCTAAATTGTCCCATAGTGCCCAGGGATGTGCAGGTTAGGGTGGGTTGGCCGTGCTAAATTGTCCCATAGTGTCCAGGGATGTGCAGGTTAGGGTGGATTGGCCGTGCTAAATTGTCCTGTAGTGTCCAGGGATGTGCAGGTTAGGGTGGATTGGCCGTGCTAAATTGTCGCATAGTGTCCAGGGATGTGCGGGTTAGGGTGGATTGGCCGTGCTAAATTGTCCCATAGTGTCCAGGGATGTGCGGGTTAGGGTGGATTGGCCGTGCTAAATTGTCCCATAGTGCCCAGGGATGTGCAGGTTAGGGTGGGATTGGCCGTGCTAAATTGTCCCATAGTGCCCAGGGATGTGCGGGTTAGGGTGGATTGGCCGTGCTAAATTGTCCTGTAGTGTCCAGGGATGTGCAGGTTAGGGTGGGATTGGCTGTGCTAAATTGTCCCATAGTGCCCAGGGGTGTGCAGGTTAGGGTGGATTGGCCGTGCTAAATTGTCCCATAGTGCCCAGGGATGTGCGGGTTAGGGTGGATTGGCCGTGCTAAATTGTCCCATAGTGTCCAGGGATGTGCAGGTTAGGGTGGATTGGCCGTGCTAAATTGTCCCATAGTGTCCAGGGATGTGCAGGTTAGGGTGGGTTGGCCGTGCTAAATTGTCCCATAGTGCCCAGGGATGTGCGGGTTAGGGTGGATTGGCCGTGCTAAATTGTCCCATAGTGCCCAGGGATGTGCGGGTTAGGGTGGATTGGCCATGCTAAATTGTCCCATAGTGCCCAGGGATGTGCAGGTTAGGGTGGGTTGGCCGTGCTAAATTGTCCCATAGTGCCCAGGGATGTGCAGGTTAGGGTGGATTGGCCGTGCTAAATTGTCCTGTAGTGTCCAGGGATGTGCAGGTTAGGGTGGATTGGCCGTGCTAAATTGTCCCATAGTGCCCAGGGATGTGCAGGTTAGGGTGGATTGGCCGTGCTAAATTGTCCTGTAGTGCCCAGGGATGTGCAGGTTAGGGTGGATTGGCCGTGCTAAATTGTCGCATAGTGCCCAGGGATGTGCGGGTTAGGGTGGATTGGCCGTGCTAAATTGTCCCATAGTGCCCAGGGATGTGCAGGTTAGGGTGGGTTGGCCGTGCTAAATTGTCGCATAGTGCCCAGGGATGTGCGGGTTAGGGTGGATTGGCCGTGCTAAATTGTCCCATAGTGCCCAGGGATGTGCAGGTTAGGGTGGGTTGGCCGTGCTAAATTGTCGCATAGTGCCCAGGGATGTGCGGGTTAGGGTGGGTTGGCCGTGCTAAATTGTCCCGTAGTGCCCAGGGATGTGCAGGTTAGGGTGGGTTGGCCGTGCTAAATTGTCGCATAGTGCCCAGGGATGTGCGGGTTAGGGTGGGTTGGCCGTGCTAAATTGTCCCATAGTGTCCAGGGATGTGCGGGTTAGAGGGGAATGGGTTTGGGTGGGGTGCTCCAAGGGACGGTAGGGAATCCAACCAGATCTAAACACATTCACAGACACAACTATACAAGCATCTGGAGCAGGCAATTTTTACAAATGATTTTTGAAGAGCATGAGATGGAAAATCCTTTGATCCACACTGCAAGGCATCCACGATTTCTCATCTTCCCTAAACGGGGGAGGGGGTGAGGCAGTTTAAGTTTTCAACTCACTTCAAACAACTGACTTCACGCCTGATGCGTGTTTAAAAACATTTTTTCTGTCAAACTGGAGACGGGAGACGCTCAATGGTGTCCCGAGCAGGGAAAGTCCCTTCTCAGTGTGTTGCACCGATCAGGGACCAGGGCGGGTGGGGGTGTCATGTGACAACCTCAGCCAATCAGAGATCGGGAACTGGGGTGAGGCCCCGCCCACCGCTTGGGCCATGGGACTGGCGGAGCCAATCAGGGGCAGTTTGTCTGTTACATTGTGTCCATTTCACCCAGTGAAACTGATTTGGATACATTTTCAGCCGCGTTACATTGTATCCCGGTGCCGTTGTTACTTTTCCCGGGAGAGGGAGACGGGGTGGAATCGAGCCTGTTTAAGGAGAAGTGGGAGTGTACCCTGGATCGGGGGCCCGAAATAGTCCAACAAATGGCTCGCAAAGCGGCAGCGAGTGCCCCCAGCCCCGGGCTGGATCGCCGCCGGATCGGGGAGAGGCTGGAAGCCAGCCTGGCCGGTCTGCAGGAGCTGCGGCTTCTCCGGGAGAGGCACCGGGAGACCGTCCAGAGGTTGCTGAAGGGACGGGAGGAGGAGGAGGAGGAGGAGATAGAGGACGAAGAAGACGTGGGAGAGGAGGCAACAAGCGGGGGAGCCGGGATCGAAACCCCAGAGGGACTGCAACATCCGGCTGGAGCAACAGGTCGCGCCGAGCAGGTAAAGGAGGAATGGGATCACTCTGGGATCTGCGACCATTTTGGGATTCGAGATGAATCTGGCTTGGAATGCAACTTGGAATCTCTCTGGGATTCGGGGTCGATCTGGGATTTGACTGCAGCTTGGGATCATTCTGGGATGTTGGGAGCAATTTGGGATTCGGGGTCAATCAGGGATTTGACTGGAACTTGGAATCATTCTGGGATGTTGGGCCTTTTGTTTGAGATTTGGGATCAATTTGGGATTCGGGATCATTCTGTGTTTTGAGATCGGTTTGGTATTTGTCCAGGAGTTGGAATCATGGTGGAATCTGGGATCTGATGGGAACGTTTCTGGGAATTGATGATTAGGGTTAGATCTTCCTCAAGACGACCTCGACAACTTGCCTTCCTACCCCTGTTGTGAACGTGGAAGGGTTTGGACTGGGATGGGGCTAGGGAAGAGGTGGTCTTATTGAAGGGAAGGGGAAGTGACTGGCCTCCTCCTGGTTGCTGGCTGCCTGAGACAGACCCGAGAGAGCCACCAGCCCTGAACCATGGAGCTTGCACGTCTCAGAGAGTTTAGAGACAGAGAGTTTAAGATCTATTCTCAGCTGCATATCTAGGCAGTGTTGAGGGAGTCCTGTGCTGTCATTGAGGTGAGGGGAAAGGGTTAATTGAAAATCTCACCTGTACTTTGGGTATGTCCCAAAGCACTGCCGATTGAAAATTTAACAAACCAATCCCCTTAATGTGGGATCGTGCTCTGCCAACTCCTCATCACAGATCAAAGTACTTTGGTTTTTTGTTGATGTTAATTCCAGTAGCAGATACTCACAGGGCAAGGCTTTTGGAGTGCGTGCCTGGAACTGCTGCAGCTTTTATCTCTAGGAGAATAAATCCCTGGCGTGCCACCTCTTTAGGTTGATCAGCTCCTTTTCCACCCGGGAGCCCAGCTCAGATTGCCCTGTGTCTCTGGAGGGCACCGGGCTCATATCCCTGTGAGTGTTGGAGATGAGGGGAAATCTGATCGAGGGGTTCAAGATGAGATGACCAATAATGTCAATCAATATTATTCCCTAAATTCGAGCCAGACCAATACAGAGTGATCCAGGAAGCACTTTCTTGCACAGCAGGCTGAGCAGCATCTTAGGAGCTGATGTTTCAGTTGTAGGGTCTCGGCCCGAAACGTCAGCTTTCCTGCTCCTCTGATGCTGCTTGGCCTGCTGTGTCCATCCAGCTCCACACCTTGTTATCTCGGATTCTCCAGCATCTGCAGTTCCTACTATCGCTGAGCACTTTCCTGCACAGAAGGCACAGTGGAAGTGTCGAACTCTGTTCTCCCCCGTCCCAGAATAAAACTTGGAATGGATAGATGTTTGCTGGATTAAGGGTGTCCAGGTCCAATGGGAGATGGGGTTGACACATAGGTTAGCTGTGATCGAATCGAACAGTGGGCAGACTGGAGGAGGAGGGATGGGCTGAATGGCCGCCCCCTGTTCCTGTGCAACAGGCCTGAGGAGGGAGGCTGAATGGGCAGTTAGCACTTGCGGCTGTGCACAGCAAGATCCCATGACTCATCAGTAAAGTGAGTGTGATGAGACTCTGATTTTTAGATGTATTCTCAGTCCCCAGCAGAAGACCTTAAATCTCCTGGGAGGGGAGCAGAATTGTATACTGTATCTACCGCAGCCCCCCTCTACCATCAGCACCGCCCCCTCTACCATCACTGTATCTACCGCAGCCCCCCTCTACCATCAGCACCGCCCCCTCTACCATCACCGTATCTACCACAGCCCCCCTCTACCATCAGCACCGCCTCCCTCTACCATCACCGTATCTACCACAGCCTCCCTCTACCGTCACCATATCTACCACAGCCCCCCTCTACCATCAGCACCGCCCTCCTCTACCATCACTGTATCTACCACAGCCTCCCTCTACCATCAGCACCGCCCCCTCTACCATCACCGTATCTACCACAGCCCCCCTCTACCATCAGCACCGCCCCCTCTACCATCACCGTATCTACCCTAGCCCCCCTCTACCATCAGCACCGCCCTCCTCTACCATCACCGCAGCCTCTCTCTACCGTCACCGTATCTACCGCAGCCCCCCTCTACCATCAGCACCGCCTTCCTCTACCATCGCTGTATCTACCGTAGCCCCCCTCTACCATCAGCACCGCCCTCCTCTACCATCACCGCAGCCTCCCTCTACCGTCACCGTATCTACCGCAGCCCGCCTCTACCATCAGCACCGCCCTCCTCTACCATCACTGCAGCCTCCCTCTACCATCACCGTATCTACCGCAGCCTCCCTCTACCATCAGCACCGCCCCCCTTTACTGTCACCGTATCTACCACAGCCTCCCTCTACCATCACCGTATCTACCGCAGCCTCCCTCTACCATCAGCACCGCCCCCCTTTACCGTCACCGTATCTACCACAGCCTCCCTCTACCATCACCGTATCTACCGCAGCCTCCCTCTACCATCACTGCAGCCCCCATCTACCGTCACCGTATCTACCGCAGCCTCCCTCTACCATCGCCACCGCCTCCCTCTACCGTCACCACTTCTACCGCAGCCTCCCTCTACCAAGGCAGGGGATCAACCATAATTGAATGGAGGGTGCAGGAGGACATGCCAAGCCGCAGCACCAGACACACCTACAAGTGAGGTATCGACCTGTTGAAGGGTCAGGACAGAACTACTTGTCAACAAGTGGAAAGGACCAGCAATACAGCATGCTGTGTGATTCCCACTGCCCGGATCTCGCCTCTGCATTCCTTCCACATCCAACGCTGGGCAAGCTGGTGAAACTGGCGGGGCTGCCCGGTCAATACTTATCTGGCTTTGCGCAGTCACAGCAGTGTGTACCACATGCTGCAGCAACTCACTTGAGGATCGTCAGAAAGCACCTCCCCGCCGCATGACCTGTACCATCTCGAAGGACAAGGGGGCAGCCGATACAATGGGAACAGCACTCCGCCTGAGAGTTCCCCTCCGAGCCCCTCACCAACCCTGACCTGCTCCGGCTCTCATCAGCTCTGCCGTCTGCGTCGCTGGGTCAAAATCCTGGAACGCCTTCCATAAGGGCCTTGTGGATGCTCCTTGCACCCCGAGGACTGGTGACTCGGGGAGACAACTCACACCACGGGGTGGGGGGGGCAATAAATGCTGGGCCCTGCCAGCGATGCATGTGTTCTCCAAATGAATATTCTTTTAAAAATTGCAGAGTGTCCCTCTATGGGGGACAGGGAGGGGACACAGGACAGTCCCGAATAAATCCAGTGGGGATATTTGGGGAAGGTGACCACCTCGCACACACCGCCACGCCCCATCCCATGAGACAGGGACCCACTCCCACTTGGGTGGTGGGTGCAGGGGAATTCAAGTGCCCCAGCAGCCCCCAACCTCCACGAGCGAAAAAAGAAACGATTAAATCTCAACAGCCGTGCCCAGGGGGCATTGAATGCCCGACTGAAGTGTGTACAGAAGTTGCGGTTTCACTCTCTCTGCAAATTCCACACGCTGCCTTTGTACAGGGAGTAGGGAAGGGGGGTGCGTGGAAAGGTCGAATTTTTAATTTAATTTAAATATAGGGTTGCTGAGCTACACACCCAATGGGCCTTGATAGATGTTAATCCCTTAATTGTCTGCCTGTCTGCTGTTATCTCCCACCATGTTGACTATGCTCGCAGGCTCCCAGCTTGCGAGCTACCACAGAATGTAAACACACATTAGCGGAGAGCCTGGGATGGAGCCAGGTCTGTCCTCACTACACAGCAGCAAGCTGCAGCTCGATTGTGAGTCTCTCCTGAAAAGGTGCCCGTGTCTGGGCACCAGGGAGGGTGGGTGAAGATGCCCCCCACTCCCACTCATCTTCCCCACCACCGCTCCCCCCCCCCCCCAACTCTCTCTGTCTCCTCCCCAGCCTAATGCCACCCCCCTCCTGGGAATGTCTGAATAGGGAGCAGAGTTTGTGGGGCAGGGGGGCGGGGGTAAGGGGAGGCTTTGATCTGCTGCAGCCATATAGGAGTAGGTGACCATTCGGCCCCTTTGAGGCTGCTGTACCGTCTAACTCTTGCCGCTTTCCCTATGATCCTTTCAGCTGTACACATTATCTCGACCTCATGTCTGGCCTGAACCACTTCACTGGGCAAGAAATCTCTTAATGACATTCAAATTTCCAAAGGTGTAGGGGGCTGGAAGGGGTAACGGAGATAGGGAGGGGGCGTAGGGGGTGACAGAGGTATGGAGGGGTGAGATTATGGATAAATTGAAACCTCAGGAACTGAGGGGCCAGGAATTGGTGTCCGAAGCTGAGCACAGGACGAGGGATGGAACTGGGGGACTCAAACTGAGTTGGGAGGCGGGTGGCTGCACTTGGGAGATTTCTTTGAAAGATGTTGCTGGGTACAGTCTGTCACGCTTACGAACCCATCGAGAGACTCGGGCTACCGCAGAGTGAGGGCGAAGGGCTCGGTGTGTCGGCGATGGGCTGATCACAGTGATAAGTGCGTCGCACTGAGCGGCTGCGTCTCTCTCTGCTCCTCAAACCTTTCATGGAGCTGCGCAGGCTGTGTGTTTGCCGTGCAAAGCAGTTCACAGTCAGCAGCTGCTGGAATTTGCAGCCACCAGGGAGTTAGCTGTAATTAGTTTGTACAGTTATTTATTTGCTTATAGGGTGTGGGCAACCAGTATTTATTGCCTGCCCCTAATTGCCCCTTGAGATGGTAGTGGTGAACTGACTTTGTGAAGCATTCAAATCGTTGAGATGTAGCAACCTTCACGTGGTGCCCCTTAGGGAGGGAATTGCAAGATTTTGACCCAGCGAAGGAACGGCGATCTATTTCCCAAGTCGGGATGGTGAGGGGCCTCGGAGGGGAATGTGCAGGGGGTGATGTTCCCATGTACCTGCTGCCCCTTGTCCTTCGGGATGGAAGTGGTTGGTGGGTTCGGAACGTGCTGCCTGAGGATCTTTGGTGAGTTTCTGCAGAGCGTCTTGTAGATGGTACACACTGCTGCGACTGAGCGTCGGTGGGTGGAGGGGGAGTGGGATGTTTGTGGATGTGGTGCCAATCGAGCGGGGGCGGGGTGCAGCTTTGTCCTGGATGGTGTTGTTGAGTTTCTTGAGTGTTGTCGGGGCTGTCCCCTTCCAGGGGCAAGTTGGAGGGGGTATTCCATCTCACTCCTGACTTGTGCCTTGTAGAAGGAGGAGTCAGGAGGGGAGTTCCTCGCTGCAGGATTCCCAGCATGTTCCCAACTGGGACAACAAGGGGTTTCAGATGAGTGCATGGGTTTGATTTGTGGACCTCTGTGAGCTATCAGTCATTGACGGCATTTGGAAGACTGGTTTCTCTGTAGTGGTCAGGAGCGGGAACCCTGCACCAGCCCCCCTTGCATGCTATGGCTGGATGGTTGGCACTAGGCCACTGAGGGAGGAGAATCCCCAGTGACTCAGGACCCTCACTCTCTTCATCTCCATCTCAAATCCATGGTGAGGCGATAGTTGAGTGGTGTTATCATTGGAATCTTAATCCAGGTAATGTTGCAGGGTCCTGAGTTCAAATCCCACCAGGGCAGATGATGGAATTTGAATTCAGTCAAAAAAAAAGTCAGGAATTAAGAGTCTAATGATGTGTACAAACAGATTGTTGGGAAAAGCTGTTCACTGAAGGGGAAGAAACTGCAATTCTTAGGTGGCCTGGCCTACATGTAACTCCAAACCTGCAGCCTCTTCTGAAATACTGTGCCCAGTTCTGGACACCTGTTTTCAGCAGGAATTTAGCAAGCAGGAGAAAGTGCAGACGAGATTTACCGGGAATGGAAGGTTTGAGTTATATTTTTAAAAAAAACTCAGCTGGGACTTGTGTCACTGGAATGTTGGAGGTCAAGGGGTGACCTGATCGAAGTTTATAAAATCATGAGGGGCACAGATAGAATTAATGTTAGTTGTCTTTTCTGGTGCCACATTTTTAAAATGAGATTTTTAAAAGGCATGAAGGAGCAATTTTTTTATACAGCGGGTAGATCGTGTGTGGAATGAGCTTCCGGAGGAAGTTGTGGATGGAGGTACAGCTACAGCATTTAAAAGACATTTGGATAAGGACGTGAAAGGGAAAGGTTTGGAGGGATATGGGCCAGGAGCAGGCAGGTGGGACTAGTTTAATTTGGGATTACGTTCAGCATGGACTGGTTGGGCCGAAGGGTCTGTTTCTGTGCTATATGACTCTATGACTATTTATTAGTGCTTCTCCAAGAAGCACACAGTACTCTAGGTGAGGCCTCACCCTCTCCCTGTGCCAGCTGTACAAAACAGCCCTGCTTTTATATTTCATGTCCCACCCATCAGCACGTTTGCTTCAGTGCCATCTGATGTTGTGGGCATGGGGAAAATGTGCTTCAGGTCTTCATGCCTGAGGTTCATGTCCAAACCTGCTGAGAGGTTGGGGCCAACCTCCCCTCTTATGTGGTTAGTCATCGAGTTTTTACAGCATGGCGACAGGCCCTTCAGCCCATCACATCTGTGCTGGTCATCAAATATCTATCCATTCTAACCCCATTTCCGAGCATTTCGCCCCTACCCTTGTACACTGAGTTCATCCGAATTCTGACAGTCTTCAGGCCAACGCTTACATTGTAGAGCTGTACAGCATGGAAACAGACTCTTCGGTCCAACTCATCCATACTGACGCGATGTTCTAAATTAGTCCAGTCCCATTTGCCAGCATTTGGCCCATATCCCTCTAAACCCTTCCTATCCATGTCCCCATCCAAATGCCTTTTAAATGCTGTAACTGTACCAGCCCCCACCACTTCCTCTGGCAGCTCATTCCATACACGCACCACCCTCTGTGTGAAAACGTTACCCCTCAGGTCCCTTTTAAATCTTTCCCCTCTCACCTTAAACTTATGCCCCTATATTTTTTGGACTCCCTGCTAACCTGGGTAAAATGAATTGTCTATTCATGTTCCTCATGATTTATAAGCCTCCATAAAGTTGCCCCTCCGCCCCCAGGGAAAATAGCCCCAGCCCTATTCAGCCCCTCCCTGTAGCTCAAACCCTCCAACATTGGCAACATGCTTGTAAATCTCTTATGAACCCTCTCAAGTTGAACAACATCCTTCCTACAGCAGGGAGACCAGAACTGAACACAGTATTCCAAAAGTGGCCTCGCCAATGTCCTGTACGGCCGCAACGATATCCAAACTCCAACACTCAATGCACTGACCAATAAAGGCAAGTGTATGACTTCTTCACTATTCTGTCTACCTGCGACTCAACTTTGAGGGAACTATGAACCTGCACCCCAAGGTCTCTTTGTTTTGTAACACTCCCCACGTCCCCTCACATTAAATGCCCTGATTTGCTGTTCCAAAATGCAACACCTCATATTTATCTAAATTAAACTCCATCTGCCACTCCTCAGCCATCTTCGATTTCTTGAGAGTTTCTGCGTCTGGAACCCATTCAGGCAGTGAGTTCCAGAACTTCTCCAACCCCTAGTGAAAATGTTTCCTGAGATCCGTTTTCCACCCCACCCCCCAACTCTTTTTCTTAACACAGTGCCCCCTGGTTGTTGATCCCTCTATTATGGGGGGGAGAGAACTGCTCCTGAGAAGTTTGTACCCCTCAATCAGCTGTCCCTGTCTGCCCTAAGCCCAGCCCCTTTAGTCTCTCTTCATCGCTGAATCACACCATCCCTGGCAGCATCTTGGTGAATCTCCTCTGCACTCCCTCCAGTGCAGTTACATCCTTCCTATAGTATGGAGACTGGAACTGCACACAGTCCTCCAGCTGTAGCCCAACTAACGTTACTTATAGCTTTTCATCATAACTTCTTGCCTTGACTAATAAAGACTAGTGTCCAATAACCTTCTCAGCTGCTCATCTACCTGTGTGCTCCCTTTCACAATCTATAGACGCACAGAGTGCGTGCTGAGATCTCTCTGATCTTCCTCATTCTTCAAGGATCCTTCCCTTCATTGTAAACTCCCTTTCAAAATGCATCACCTCCACTGTTTTAAGATTAAATTCCACTGGCCACTGTACAGCTGGTCTGTATTGTGCTGTCGTCTGAAGCTTTCCTCCTCATTATTTATCACAACATCAATTTCCACATCATCTGGGAACTTACCCTCCTGCTTTCATGTCTAGATTATTAACGCAAAAAGAAACACAAAACTGAACCCTGTGACATACCGCTCACCACAGGCTTCCTATCACAAAGTTGCTTCCTGTCAGTGAGCTAATTTCAGGTTTAAATTGCCCTGGATCCCATGGGCTCTTTGCTTCTTATCCTCTCTCATGTGGCAGAGCCATGTCAAACCATTACTGAAGTCTGTATGGATTGCATACACTGCAGAACCCTCAACTACACACCTTGGTCCTGTGCACGTTACCCCAGTACTGAGTGCCCAAACTCGGATACTCCCCAGTACTGAGTAGGGGAGGCGAGGGCCTAGTGGTATTATTGCTGGACTGTTAATCCAGAGACCCAGCTAATGTTCTGGGGACCCAGGTTCAAATCCTGCCAAGGCAGATGGTGGAATTTGAATTCGGTAACTACCTGGAATTAAGAATATAAAGATGAATGTGAATCAATTATTGGGAAAAACCCATCTGGTTCACTGATGCCCTTCAGGGAGGGAAACTGCCATCCTTCCCTGGTCTGGCCTACATGTGACTCCAGACCCTTAGCAATACGGTTGACTCTTGACTGCCCTCTGGGCAATTAGGGATGGGCAATAAATGCTGCCCGGCCAGTGATGCCCTCATCCCGTGAATGAATAAAGGGTCTCCCGAGGGCATTTCAGAGGGTCAGCCACAGTGTTGTGGGACTGGAGTCACAAGTGGGCCAGGTGAGAGACTTCGCTTTCCAAAAGGACATGAATGGTTGTACTCCCTCATTGGTCCAGGGGGTTTGAATTCAACTAGCATGCGAGAGGTCGTGGTTCAAATCCTGGTCTCAGTTTGGGACAGACTGGAGGTATTCTCACTAGATTATTAATCCAGAAGCTCAGCTAGGGACCCAGGTTCAAACCCACCACAGCAGGTGGTGGGATTTGAGTTCAGTAATTGAGGATTTGAGTATAGGAGTAAGGATGTCTTGTTGCAGTTATGCAGGGCCTCGGTGAGGCCACACCTTGAGTATTGTGCTCAATTTTGGTCTCCTAGTCTGAGGATGGACATTCTTGCTCTTGACGGAGTCCAGGAAAGATTCACCAGGCTGATTCCTGGGACGACAAGACTGACATTTGAACAAAGATTGGATTGACTGGGCTTGTATTTGCTGGAATTTAGGAGAATAGAGGGGGTGGGGGAGTGCAATTTCAGAGAAACAGATAAAATCCTGGTGGGACTGGACAGACGAGATTCAGGATTTTGTTTCCAGTGTTGGGGAAGGCCAGAACTAGGGGGTCATGGTCTAAGAATAAGGGCTAAACCACTTAAGACTGAGATGAGGAGGAATTTCTTCACAGAGAGTCGTGAACCTGTGGAATTCTCTTCCACAGAAAGCTGTTGGAGGCCATTTTGTTAGGTATATTCAAAAGGGAGCTGGACGTGGCCCTTACAACTTAAGGGATCGAGGGGTATGGAGAGAAAGTGGGAATTGGATTCTGAGATTGTACGAGTGAAGAGACACTAAGAATTGATTGGGGTGGGGGGGATGGTGTTGTGGGTCCACTCTCTGCCCTGTGGTTGAGGAAAATCCCAGACCAGCGATGCCCCCTGTAGCTGAATGGTACCGTGACCCAACTGGGGTGGGACACTGAAAATCTGACTTCCCCACTTTGAGGGGTCTGCAGAAAAACAAAACAAGTTTCTGTCTGCCACACGCTCGCAAGCAAAGGCGTGGGAGAACGTTGGAAGCAATTCGTTTGTTTCAGAGAAAGGGAGACAACGTTTCTGGGAGCTAATATTGAGATAAGTTGTTTTCTCCTGTGCTGTAGCAGATGCTCGATGTAATTACCAGTGTGTATCGATGGAGCCCAGTGTTAGTTAAAGTGAGTCAGTCTGCACACAAACTCGCAGCTAAATATGTGGTAATCAGATTACAACCACATCAAACCCCACACAGGAGTTAGGCACCTCTCACCTGACACAGCAGAACAATATGTTCCTGGCATCTCGCTGCAACTTAATGATCAGCTTTATCTGACTGCTGACAAGCTGCTGTTTTACAAATATATAACCCTCACACCCTAGGAGCACTCAATTAAGATTTCAGTTTACAACTTAGAACCCAGCTATGTTATTCTATGTATAAACTACCCTGAAACCCCCTTCGATTAGATTCCAGTCTGTAACTGCCTCCCAGGGTATCTGTTATTCTGTATATAAACCATCCTGAACCTCTCAATTAGATTCCAGTCTGTAACTCCCTCCTGGGGTATTTGTTATTCTGTAAATAAAGTAACCCGAGCACCTCGGTCAGATTCCAGTCTGTAACTGCCTCCTGGGGTATCTGTTATTCTGTATATAAACCCCCCCGAACCCCCTCGATTAGATTCCAGTCTGTAACTCCCTCCCCGGGGGGTATCTGTTATTCTGTATATGAACCCCCTCGGTCAGATTCCAGTCTGTAACTCCCTCCCCGGGGGTTATCTGTTATTCTGTATATAAAACCCCCTGAACCTCTCAATTAGATTCCAGTCTGTAACTCCCTCCTGGGGTATTTGTTATTCTGTAAATAAAGTAACCCGAGCACCTCGGTCAGATTCCAGTCTGTAACTGCCTCCTGGGGTATCTGTTATTCTGTATATAAACCCCCCCGAACACCCTCGATCAGATTCCGGTCTGTAACTCCCTCCCTGGGGGGTATCTGTTATTCTGTATATAAAACCCCCTGAACCCCTCAATTAGATTCCAGTCTGTAACTCCCTCCTGGGTATCTGTTATTTTATATATAGACTACCCCAAACCCCTCGGTCAGATTCCAGTCTGTAACTCCCTCCCGGAGGGTATCTGTTATTCTGTATATAAACCCACCCGAACCCCCTCGATCAGATTCCAGTCTGTAACTCCCTCCCCGGGGGGGGGGTATCTGTTATTCTGTATATAAACCCCCTCGATCAGATTCCAGTCTGTAACTCCCTCCCCGGGGGGGGTATCTGTTATTCTGTATATAAACCCCCTCGATCAGATTCCAGTCTGTAACTCCCTCCCCGGGGGGGGTATCTGTTATTCTGTATATAAACCACCCTGAACACCCTCGATCAGATTCCGGTCTGTAACTCCCTCCCAGGGGGGTATCTGTTATTTTATATATAGACTACCCCAAACCCCTCGGTCAGATTCCGGTCTGTAACTCCCTCCCGGGGAATCCTCAGTATCTTAGCCTAGTTCATTTTGACCCTTAATCTGTCACTGTTTCCCCTCCTTTCCCTGAAACTCTCTTGGGGCACTATTGGTTACTGTTTGCTCTCGGGCTGAATGTTACTCTGCCTGGCAGTTTTTGACTTGTTTTGTTCTGCTGAATCTGTGTATGTACTGAAATGAGCCCTGAGTAATCAGTCTGATGCAGAGTCTCTCCTCACATCCCACCTAACCAAGAGTTCATTGTTGCAGTAATGTTTGGACACAACAAGAACATGGTGAGAACTAGGTTTTGAGTCAGAGGTAGTTTTTGTTTTGTTAGACTGAAGGTAGCTAAGACCTTGAGATTATCACATGCCTAAAATGTGTTGTTTGCCCCTCAGCCAGAGAAGCTGATGACATACAGCCAAGAGCCATGACCTCAAAGGAGTCAGATTTTAAGGTTGAATGGAAGGTCTGAGAGGGAGAGACTGAGGAGAGAATTCCAGAGCTCAGGGTCCCCAGGGCAACTGAGGGCACAGGGTGGAGCAATGGGCTGCTCGAGAGGAGGGGGTGACAGAGACGGGGAGCGGGTACAAGGGCTGGAGGGGGTGACAGAGACGGGGAGCGGGTACAGGGGCTGGAGGGGGTGACAGAGACAAGGAGGGTGTGTAGGGGCTGGAGGGGGTGACGGAGACCGGGGTGGGGGGGGGGGGGGGGGGGGCGTTGGGGCCGGATGGGCTGACGGAGATGGGGAGGGGGCGTAGAGGGGGGTAATGACAGTCCAGTGGAGTGAGTTGGTGTGATTTTTGTGTTTGTGGGCGTGTGGCTTTATTTTGCAGACTCGCTCGCTGGCTCCCGGTCACCCCGAACGACAGCAGGGTCCTACCCAGCCAGTGGCCGTGATCTTTTCAGAGGTGCCGATCGACGAACAGCCCCGTGAACCCCCTGGTGACCCGTCCACCCCTGGGGAACCCCGTCCCTCTCCGCTAAGGGGGGACGAAGCCAGTGCCCGGCGACCCCTGTCCGCTGAGGCGGCCAAAACCCCCGGTCTGACACGGGGGCCGAGAGTGGATCAGCTGGCGGAGTCGCCCCCTATCTCCGTGGGTCTGGAGCGACTCGGGTCAGGGATACTGCTCACTGACGGTCCGGCGGAGAATCTCGACTCGGATTCCAGGCCTAGCTCAGGTACTGACCCGGATTCTTACTTCCCATGTGGGTGAGAAATGTTGCTGTAATCGGGGACACCGCTGCCCGAGGGCCAGGACTGTGAATCTTGAAGACCGGGTTCAGGCTGTTCGGCCAAGGGGCAGCCAGATGGCACCAGCTCAGTTTGGGATTACGGGTCGGCACGGACCCGGTTGGGCCGAAGGGTCTCTTTCCGAACTGTGTGGCACGCCCGGGCCGCAGAGCAGGAGGGAGAAAGATCCACTTTTGGTCCACCTCTGCACTAACAACGGAGACAGATGAGAGGAGAGGTTTCTGATTGAAACTTAGGGAATACTGAGGAGCCTGGACAGAATGGAGAAGAAGTCGGGGGGGGTGTCTAGGACCCGAGGGCACAGCCTCAGAATGAAGGGAGAACTGAGATGAGGTGGGGAGGGGTAGGAATGCCTTCAACCCGAGGGTGGTGAATCTGTGGGGCACATTGCCGCAGAGGGGTGTGGGGTCCCTTTTCTGCATTGGTGGTGGTCGGGGGGGGGGGAATCAAAGGCTACAGGGTTTGCTTCTTAATGTCACGTGGGGTGTTCACCTGGTGAAACGTTTACGGGGGGGGTGAGGGGGAAAAAAGGGCAGGAGAGTCAGCCGTGATCGAGATGGATGGGCTGAATGGCCTGTATCCTCAAAGACTGGCCTCAAAATGGGCAGCTCCGAGGGAGGAGAGAAAGGAAGAGTGTTGGGTTGGGGAGGGGTGAGGGGACGAAGAGAGTGTGTGAATCTGTAGGAGGTGAAGCCACAGGTAGGAGAGTGCGGATGGGGGAGAGTTGATAGCCCTGTTGAGACGGAAACTGGGGAAGAGGGCGGAAACGGTCTGAGCTGGAGAAGCGGGCTGGAGGTGGCTTACGCCGTGTCCCTGACCCTCTCTCTCTCTCGTGGCTCGCAGGTTTTTACGACGTCAGTGACAGCATGTCGTGCTCCCCCTCGAACTCCTGTACGTCGGTGTACAGCGAGTGTCCGTCCAGCTCGCGGTGGAGCGTGCAGTCCCTCTCTCAACTTGCCCGGCCAAACGGCCGCCGGAACAGACCCCGCTCGACTGACGACGCCGCCGCGATCTGTTTCGGGGACCTCCGGTCGCAGAGGTTGCTGCTGAGCAGCCGGGACCTGCACGCAGGAGAGGCCGGAGGGGCTGTCAGGAGGTGCAGGGTCTCACAGAGACCGGTCTCGACAGGTAAGAGTTCAGCACCCGCTTCTGCCCCCAGAACTAACTCCCTCCCCGGGGCTTGGAAACCGACCGGGCGTCTCCCCGGCTGGCCCAACACCCCCACCGCCCCACCCTGACAGGCTGTGGGCTTCACTCGAGACGCTCTGGCGATGTCCACTCTGGTTGCATAGCCCCGTGGGTCAGACGTTCTCGGGTGGTAGCTGGCTGGAGATGCAGGAGGACCGTACGGGGGTCGGGGGGGATGGAAGGGGGCGAGAGCTCGGGCCATTTGATCTGCAAAGGGGAGGCTTTCACGACTGTTCAAACTCGCTGTTCGTACAGTGTGGGAACAGGCCATTCGGCCCCACCAAGTGCACACCGGCCCTCTGAACAGTATCCCACCCAGACCCGTTCCCCTGGCAGTTCCCACTGTCTAATCCACCTAACAGACAGATCCCCGGGCACTACGGGGCAATTTTGCACGGACAGTCCACCCTAACCTGGGCTGTGGGAGGAAACCGGAGCACCCGGAGGAAACCCTTGCTGAACGAGCAAACTCCACGCAGACAGTCGCCTGAGGCTGGGATCGAACCCCGGGTCCCGGGCACCATGAGGCAGCGGTGCTAACCACTGAGCCACCGTGCTGCTGAGGGCCTCAGAACCCTTCTGGATTAACAATGAACCCTCTGGAGGGAGGTCACTGATCCTCTGACAGTGTGGCACCCCCACCCCTCGGTGCTGACCCCCCATCAGTGGTGGGGTGAATATTGGGGTTTGGGAGGGAGATGTTACTCCTCTAACCCAGCTTCTGTCTCTCTCTCCTCCAGGAGACCTGATTCCTCTTTGTCACTGGCTGAGCACTGACCCAGCCAGGGGCCCTTCACCCTCGAGCCTGGGCTGCTGGCTGCCTCCAGGGCCCCCTGACCGCAAGTACCGGTGCGACCTAGTCTCCCATCACAGTGCCGAGGTCTACCACTACCCGAGCCCGCTGCACGCCGTGGCCCTGCAGAGCCCCCTGTTTGTGGCCTGCTCAGCCCGGGCCTACGCTGCGTGCCTGCCGCCCCCCAGGGAAGCGGGGCCCGGAGCTGCGGGCGAAAGGGTGCCCGAGGCCCCCGAGGCGACCCGGGGTCGGCTGGACAAGTACATCTCGGGCCTGGTGCTGCGTTCCCGGTGCAGGCCACCCACCGGCCGCTCCGAGCTGGCCTGCCGGGCCAAGAGCCTGAGCCTTTCGTCCGTCTACAGCCACAGCTCCTCGGCCTCGGGTGGGGCGCTGGCCGGTCCCTCTCCCGCTGCCGTCGTCGGGGGCTGGAAGCTGCGCCGGAGGATCTCCACCTGCTGCCCAGCGTCCGACAGGATGACCCGCTCCCCGGGAGAGGCCCAGGTGCCCGGGGCCTACTCAGACACAGGCCGTCTCCCTCCGGGACTGGGCCTCTCCTGCTCTCCTCCTCCCTCCGAAGCTCCTCTCTACCGGGGGAGGCACCTGCACCGGGAGCTGGTCAAGTGCCCCGCGCCGCCAGCTGACCCCTGGGACCCGAGGCCCAGCAGGGAGTCAGCCATCCGCTCCCTCTCTGAGGTCAATCTCGAATCGGCCTCCAGGCCCAAAGCCACGCCATCATCGCCGCCGCCGCCCGGCTCCGGTGGATCAAGGCCTGCCAGCGGGAGGCAGAGGAAGTGGGCCTCTGTGCTGGAGATTGGCAGCCTGTCCGGGAGGTGCGGGCCCAGGAAGCCCGGCCTCCTGAGCCAGGCCCAGGCTCTCCTCAGCCGTCGGCAACGGCGGGCCTTCCCTGCCAACGCCTCGCGGCTGAGCCGGGAGGATCTCGGGGCTGGGCCATGCCCGGGGGAGGGTGGCGGCGAGGCCGAGGGCAAGGGCCGGATCCCTGGAGCCAGCGAGACCTTCCCCAGACACAGCGCTGCCTCAGAGTCTCGCTTCCACCGCTCCAAGTCCTTCAAGGAGCTGAGGAAGAAAGTCCAGCTATCCATCCGGCCGTGGTCACTTAAGGTGAACAGCTCCTCGAAATGATCCCCGACACGGGGCTGGGGTGGGGTGAGATCCGGCTAATTGGGGTGTGATCTACCCCATCCCAGTTGGGGGATGGGTGAGATCTGTGCCCTCAATTTGTTGCTGGGAGCTGGGATGATATGTGACAACCTCCCCCCCCCCCCCCCCCCCCCCCGCCCCCACCAAACCCATGCTGGGTTGTATGGGGTGGGCAATGATGTGTGATCCACCCCATCCCACAGGGTTGGGGGGAGATCTGTCCCCAGTTGTTGGAGGATGGGTGTGATTTTGTCCCCTCAGTTGGTTGGGGGGGGAGGGCAGCTGGGTAAGATCTGCCCCATGCCCAGTTGTTTGGGGGATCGGGGGATGATATCTGCCCCATTCCCAGTTGTTCGGGGGATTGGGGGGGGGGGGGTGAGATCTGCCCCATGCCCAGTTGTTTGGGGGGTGGGGTGATATCTGCCCCATTCCCAGTTGTTCAGGGGATTGGGGGGGGGGGGGTGAGATCTGCCCCATGCCCAGTTGTTTGGGGGATCGGGGGGTGAGATCTGCCTCATTCCTAGTTGTTCGGGGGATTGGGGGGGGGGTGAGATCTGCCCCATTCCCAGTTGTTTGGGAGATGGGGGGTGGGTGGTGAGATCTTCCCCATTCCCAGTTGTTCGGGGGATAGTGGCGGGGGGGGGGGGTGGGGGTGAGATCTTCCCCATGCCCAGTTGTTCGGGGGATTTGGGGGGGGGGGGGGTGAGATCTTCCCCATGCCCAGTTGTTCGGGGGATTTGGGGGGGGGGGTGGTGAGATCTGCCCCATTCCCAGTTTTTGGGGGTGTGGTGCGCGTTGGGATTATACAGTACACAGACTGACTCTGACTCTGGTGGGAGAGTGAGGGGAAAATGCAGGGTCAGCTGCACTAGGCTGTTCGGCCCTTCCAGCATCCTCTGCTGTTCAAGAGGTCCGTAGCTTATCCGAATGCCTCATTCTCGCCTTTCTGCCAGACCCCTTGATGCCTTAAATTTTAACAAAAAAAAAATTCCATGGGACTCAGGGACCCAGTCTCCGGGGCGGACAGAATTCCATGGGTTCAACACCCACTGGGTGAAGGAACATTTCCTCAGCTCAGTCCTAAAACTGGCCTTATCCTGAAACCGAGTGCCATGGACCTCCGAACCAGGGAGAAACTTCAATCAAATCCCCTGGACCTTCTGAACTCCAAACAGAGGGAAGATCAGGGGTCCTTGCCCCCAACCCAACCACCCACCCCTCACCTCAGGCCTGTCACAAGATACACCTCAGGATCAGCACCCATCTAGGCAAGCTTTTCGCCAACGGGTGGCCTGACAGCCCAGCTAGCCATCACCGTTGACGATCTTCATTCAGACGGGTAGAACTTTTTTCTCTCTCTCTCTCTCCCTCTGAGATGCACCCCCCCCAGCACCCCTTCACGTTCCTCTTGCCTCACCACCCCTATCCCAGGGCTGGGGACGGTACGGTACAGGTGAGCGGATGCGTGGAGGCAGACACCTGCAAAAGTCTGGCAGGTCAAAGACGGACCAAAGGGGCGAGTTTTCCTGGGAAGCGGAGTGATGTGAACTGGCGTGCCTTAAAACAAAAGGATCTTCTAAACAAAAAATAAACGAAAGAAAATCCTGACGGTGGGAATAAACATCTACCGCTGGGATGTAATGTTTTCAGATAACGAATGAATGTGGAGTTCCATTAAAGCTGTGTAATTGTAGTTTGTCTGATTCTGTTTCTGTTGGGGCGGGGAGGAATAGCAGCATCTACACAACATGCTTCACTGGCTGAGAAATGCGACTGAGATGGGCATCGCGGCCTCAACGAGGGAGGCCTGCCAGTGACTGGATTGGAGCGAAGGACTGGGCAGAACGGGAGGCCACTCAGCCCTCTGTGTCCATTCTAGCTAGTCCATCCATCCTGCAGCCCTACAAATGCCTCCTTTTCAATGTGTTCATCTAATTCCCCCTCTTCGAAATCTGCTTGCGCTGTCCTTAACAGACAATCTGGATCCTAACAGCTCAATGCATCGAAAAGTAGAGGGGCATAGGTTTAAGGTGAGAGGAAAGATTTAAAAGGGACCTGAGGGGTAACTTTTTCACACAGAGGGTGGTGCGTGTATGGAATGAGCTGCCAGAGGAAGTGGTGGGGGCTGGTACAATTACAACATTTAAAAGAATAGGAAGGGTTGAGAGGGATATGGGCCAAACGCTGGCAAAGGGGACTAGATTAATTTAGGATAGCATGGACGTGTTGGGCTGAAAGGTCAGGTTCTGTGCTATGCAGCTCTGTGACTGACCTATTGTCTCTGGAAACTGTTTCCCCATATTTGATCTATCGAGCCCCCTTACGATTTCCACCTTTGCCTTCTGTGCCGTGAGGAGAACCATCCTAGCTTCGTCGGTCTCTCCAAGTGAAGCCGAGCCTCTCACACAACCACCCCCTCCCCTGTGCCCATTACTGTAAATCGGGCACCTTAATGACTCGGTTGCAAATTCCCAGCGAAGGAGCTGATTAAGATAAAGGAAAGCACCACACCCTCGCCATTCCGAAAAAAAGTCAGGCATCACTTTTATAGTTTGGAGGAGAAGAAAGGCAAAAAACAAAAAAAAATCAAACAAATAATTCTGGCACCTGGATTAAATAACCACAGTATGTGCACAGACCTGTTCACTGCTGCCCTGACGAGAGACAGTCAGTAGCAGCCTGCTGATGCTTTCTTGGGTAGATTTGAGAAAGGCTGTGTCATCGGGTGGGGGGGTAACTCTGAACAGATGTAAAACAGACTGCGTTTGCTCCCTGCTGAGGGGGTACGTGGGGGGGGGGGGGGGGCTGCGCCAATGGAGCTGATGCAAATGTCCAACATGTAGCAGAGAGGAAAGGGTTCCTGCTGCGGTCACTTGGCAAACATCTCCTTGTACATCATCTTCTCGCGCTTGTGGTACTGCTTCAGGCACTGTTCGGTCTCCTGGAGGTACCTCTTCACTTGGACATCTGTCAAAGTGGGGGCAGGGTGGGAAGAGAGACGGTGACACCGGTGAGAATGTTTTTGGTTAACAGTCTGTTTGCCTCACCACCTCACGACTGCGAGACAGCCACTCGCTGTCCCATTGAACCCACTGGGGCCTGCATTTCTCTACGGTCAATTTCCCCACCACAGTGCACCTTTAATGTCACAGCCTTTCAGTCTCTGTTGTGGAACTGGATGGGTGTACAATGAATGATTCCACAGACAGCCACACGATGAGTGGCCCTGGTTCTCCCTCTTTAAGTGGCACTGGTCGGGAGTTGAGGTGTTAATCGCTGATCTTGGGAAGCTTAGGGTGACGGAGTGAGGGAATCCCAGTACGCCACAGCAACCTCCACCCCACCCCTTCCTTCCAGTCCTGGCTGAGAGACTGCCCCAACAGCGCGACGCTCCCTCGGCGCCAACCCCCCGACAGCACGGCGCTCCCTTGGCGCCGGACCCCCCGACAGCGCGGCGCTCCCTCGGCGCCGACCCCCCGACAGCGCGGCGCTCCCTCGGCGCCGACCCCCCGACAGCGCGGCGCTCCCTCGGCGCCGACCCCCCGACAGCGCGGCGCTCCCTCGGCGCCGACCCCCCGACAGCGCGGCGCTCCCTCGGCGCCGACCCCCCGACAGCGCGGCGCTCCCTCGGCGCCGACCCCCCGACAGCACGGCGCTCCCTCGGCGCCGGACCCCCCGACAGCGCGGCGCTCCCTCGGCGCCGACCCCCCGACAGCGCGGCGCTCCCTCGGCGCCGACCCCCCCGACAGCGCGGCGCTCCCTCGGCGCCGACCCCCCGACAGCGCGGCGCTCCCTCGGCCCCGACAGCGCGGCGCTCCCTCGGCGCCGGACCCCCCGACAGCGCGGCGCTCCCTCGGCGCCGGACCCCCCGACAGCGCGGCGCTCCCTCGGCGCCGGACCCCCCGACAGCGCGGCGCTCCCTCGGCGCCGACCCCCCGACAGCGCGGCGCTCCCTCGGCGCCGAACCCCCCGACAGCACGGCGCTCCCTCGGCGCCGAACCCCCCGACAGCTCGGTGCTCCCTCGGCGCCGACCCCCCGACAGCGCGGCGCTCCCTCGGCGCCGACCCTGCGACAGCAACATTGGGCTCTCTGGTTGGGTTTTGCTACTTGGGGATTTGGAGTGGGACTGAAAGCTGTGCTCAGGTAGCGAGACACCGAAGCAGATGGGACTCGACCATGAGGCTGAGTGGACCACTTTGTATCGCTCCCCCCACCTTTGCTGTCCCTTACCATTTGGTGACAACTTTGCTGCTTCTGAGAGGTAGTCCAGGGCCTTGTCGTAATCTCTGGTGTAGTAGAGAGCCACTCCAACCCGGTACAGCGCCTTGGTGTTGTCTGCTTGCCTGTCCAATACCTTCAGACAGTAATCCCGCACCCGAATGTAGTTCACCTTCTCAGACTGGAGGAGGCAGGCTGGAACAGGGAAGACAGCAGGAAAGTCGGTCAACACACAGCGCTCCTCGCCAGTAGATCCAGAATCTCTAGCCCTCCCCAGCTTCACATGGCTGGAGGTGAGTGAGAAGGTTCTCACAGCAATTCCCACAATGAGACAGATGGCACAGCTGGTGGCAGTAAAACAGAAATGTTGGCTTACCATCTCTGCACTGCCCCGATCACCCCCACATAGTCAGTCAGCTCATTGACAAAGCAGTACACAGATCTGCACCCAGTCTCTGTGTCCCCTAATACTTCACAAAAATCTATCAGTCTCAGAATTAAAACTGCTGATTTGAGCAATGAATACCATTCACGCAGAGAGCTCCAAACTTCTCCCAACAGTTCCCTAACTGTTCTTCCGAAAAATCTGACTTTCCTCTTTAAACTCTATTCTCTCTCCTGACCTCGATCTGTTCCCCATGATCACGGGATCCCCGTGGTGCAGAAAGAGGCCGTTCAGCCCATTGAGTGTGCGCTCGCCCTCTGAAGAAATCCAGTTCCCTACCCTATCTGCGTAACCCTGCATTTCCCATGCCTAATCCACTTAGCCTGGATGTTACGGCTAATGTAGCACAGACAATGCAACATACTGTTACATCTTTGGAGCGGCGGAGGAAACCCCACACAGACACGGGGAGAATGTGCAAACTCCACACTAGACAGTTGCCCGAGGCTGGAATTGAACCCGGGTCCCTGGCGCCTTGAGGCTGCAGTGCGAACCACTGCAAACACTGCACGTGTTTGTGCAACCTCTCCTCGTCACCTGACTCGGGAGTTAAACATCGTGTGAAAAGTTAACTCATCTCCTGACTCCCCAGAGCCTGATCTCTATTGACAAGGCACTAGACTGGAAAGCACCCCCCTTGGCCTGGATGAGGGCAGCTCAGTAAGATTTAAAAAAGCTCAACACCATCCAGGACAAAGCAGCCCCACCACAGCACCGCAATCCACTCCCCTCAGCAGTGTGTACCATGTACAACATGCACCGCACTCTCACTGAGGGTCATTCAGCAACACCTACCAAACACCCTGACCGTCTTGAAGGACAAGGGCGACTGACGCTCGGGGACACCACCCCGCAAGACCCTGTCTGAGTCGCACAAAATCCTGACTTGGAAATATAGTGGCCGCTCCTTCAGCGTCGCTGGGTCAAAATCCTGGAGCCCCCTCTCTAACAGTGCTATGTGGGGGTCCCTATAGCGGACGGATTGCAGCGGTTCAGAAAGGCAGCTCACCACCCACTTCTCCAGGGGCTAATTAGGGATGGGCGAAAATGCTGCTGCCTATCCTGTGAAAGAGCTAATCAAAATTCCACGCTGTATTCTTTCTGAGGTCAACGTACCTTCCCTTCTGTGAGAATCCCGTCGTTTTTACAGCATGGGGATTGGGGAAGGAGGAGGGTTTTGTTGTGGGGGAAAGAGGCCGTTCTGCCCACATTTAGGTTAGGTCCCTTTTCAGAAACAGACTTCTGACGTTTCTGGGCACTGAGTCATGGGTAAGGCGACGAGCCTGGGTCTTTCTTCTAGGGTGGGAGAATCCTAAACTAGACGGCAGAGGGGAGAGATTTGATAAGGATCAAGCAGAGGATGGTACATGTATGGAATAAGGTGGTGGAGGCTGGTACAGTAACATTTAAAAGGGACCTGCGTGGGCACATGAATAGGTAGGGTTTGGAGGGACATGAGCCAAATGCTGGCAAACAGGTCTGGGTCAGATTAGGATGTGTGGAGGGTGCGGGAACTGAAGGGTCTGCTTCCGAGCTGTATGGCCAACATGAGTGACAGGGGGATCAGGGTCGTGCCTTTGACAAGCTGTGAGCCCCCCTGACGCAGGCGTTACCTGCTAAGTTGTTGTAGCAGTCGCACTCGGTGCTGCGCAGCAGAGCCACCTGCTCGGGGCTGAGCGTGACCTTCTCGTCGCCGAAAGCGTGCAGCGGGGCGGGCTCGCTGGGGTCCAAGCCCCTGAGCTGCATCAGGGCCCAGTGGTAGCGGCTGATGGCCTCCCGCAGCCTCCTCTGTTTATAATATTCGTTGCCCTCGGTCTTGAACTGCACCGCTTTCTGGATGCGAGCCTCCACCTGGTCCTCGGGCCGATTCTGCAGTTGGGGGGGTGGGGGGGACAGAAAGGCACGGCAGCTGGTGGGTGGAGTTTGAAGCGAGCACAGTAATGCAGAACATCTCCCCACTCCCCCCCACAAACTCCTTCGGGTATACAGCCCACCCTGATGCCCCCAACCCCATCAGTGATCACGTTTCGAGTGCCGGTGATGGCAGGTCGATCAAACACGAGAGCCATCGTAGTTGTTTTTCCATCCCACCCCACCCTCATCATTTCCCAATAATGCAGAGCACCGCAGCACAGACCCTACAATATGCATGGCCATCCTGCAGCACTGACCCTCCGACAGTGCCCGCTCCCTCGGCACTGACCCTCCGACAGTGCCCGCTCCCTCAGCACTGACCCTCCGACAGTGCCCGCTCCCTCAGCACTGGCCCTCCGACAGTGCCCGCTCCCTCAGCACTGACCCTCCGACAGTGCCCGCTCCCTCAGCACTGACCCTCCAACAGTGCCCGCTCCCTCGGCACTGACCCTCCGACAGTGCCCGCTCCCTCAGCACTGACCCTCCGACAGTGCCCACTCCCTCAGCACTGACCCTCCAACAGTGCCGCTCCCTCGGCACTGACCCTCCGACAGTGCCCGCTCCCTCGGCACTGACCCTCCGACAGTGCCCGCTCCCTCGGCACTGACCCTCCGACAGTGCCCGCTCCCTCGGCACTGACCCTCCGACAGTGCCCGCTCCCTCGGCACTGACACTGAGAGGCGATCAATATGTTCAAGGTGAAAATATTTGACATAGAAGGGGATTAATTGCAGGTGGGCAAACAATATGAATAGATATGGTTTTAAATTAGGCTCACTGAGCTGGTGATCAGACTAGAGTACGGAAGTCTAAATTGTATCATTTACAGTCCTAGAGGGGTGAACAAAATTCAAGACAGTACCTATGCTCCCCACTCCATTAGTACATGCTCCAGATGGGGGCAGTTCCAACAACACTCAAGAAGGTCAACAGTGTCCCAGGGCCTGGTATCACATCCTCACTCTCCGCTTTGGTGTGGCAGGAGTACGCATCATCTACGAGATGCACTGCGCCATCTCACCAAGCCTCCTTACTACGCAGCACCTTAACAAATCCACAACCTCTACCACCCAGAAGGGGCAAGAGGACTTGAATCATGGGAGCACCACCCCTCTGTGCGCATTCCTCCCCGAGCCGCACTCCATCCTGACCTGGAAACGTATCGGCCACTCCTTCAGGGTCGCTGGTTCTACCTTGTGGAACTTGCTCCCTCAACCTGCACTGTGGGCGCCCCCCCCCCGCAGCATTATGGGTCTCGGTGAATCGCATGCAACGCAACGCATCAAGAAGAAAGCTCACCCCACCCTCACCAGGAGGGAATTCCAGACAGACAACTAACGCTCTAAATATAATGTGTCCCGAGCAGGGAACGCTTAAGAACTCACATCGGACAACATATCACCTGCTCTGCATTACTGTTCAGGTGCTTGTTAGCAGGCGGAGCAACTTCTGCGTACACAGCAAGATCCCACAGGCAGAGCCGAACAACTTGCGCTCAACACTGGAATACAAGGGGCTGGGAGGGTGCCCCACTCCCTCGGGTCAGCAGTAACTTTGACACCCAACCTCACCGAGGCTCTCAGTTCCTGTTGGAGAAGTGATGGGGTGCGGCTCAGGGAGGAACACGCACAGAGGGGTGGTGCTCCCATGATTCGGGTGCTCTTGCCCCCTTCTGGATGGTAGAGGTTGTCTGCCAGGGATAGGGAACTGGTTCACTGGGGCCTAAAGGTGGCGGTGAGCTTGAAGCCACAGCTCGCGGCTGTTCCCAGGGGAATCCACGCCGGGGGGGGGGGGGGGCGGGGGGATTCTGCCTTGTCTCGGAGAGGGATGCTTCCTCAGTTGCAGAGGGACTACAGGGGTAAGGGGGCTGAGCCACAGCCAAAAGGAGGGTGGGGGTCACAGAGCAGCCCACAGCCACCTTC